>NC_057803.1:93936225-94153642 GCF_018294505.1 Triticum aestivum | reverse complement strand
CCGTCGCCTCGCAAGCAGCTCCAGTTGGCGGATATCCTTTCTTCGCCGTGTTCTTCTACTGCGGGCTCTGCCCGCCATTCTCTGATTTCTTTTGCGACGTCATGAACACCTATGGACTCCACCTCCTTGACTTCACCCCCAACGCCATTCTGACCATGGCAGTTTTCGCCCATCTATGCGAAAACTTTGTCGGAGTCCACCCCAACGTAGCTCTCTTCCGCCATTTCTTTATGCCTCGTGTCGAGAGAGGGGAACCTCTTGCCGGCGGGATCGCCTGGATCTCGCGGGCCGGCAAGAAGGAGACCTATCTGGAGGGGGAGCTCCGCAGCAAGTGGGTCGAGTGGAGAGCTGATTGGTGTTGGGTTGTAGAAGAGAGCCCGTAGCCGTTCACCGCCCTGCGCCAAGCCCCAGCAGTGCGTGGCAATGACTGGAGCGCTCTGTCCATGGACGACGACAAGCTGACGATCGCCACCACTCGAATCTTGCGCCTCAGGCTTGCCGGGCTGACTGTAGGAGTTGTTGGCGCAGATTTCCTTCGTCGGCGGATCGCCCCTCTGCAGGCGAGGGGGAGACCCGCCTGGGAATTTGGAGGCCCGGTAGATATCATGAGGTTGCGCCCAGGCCTCAACTTCAATTTCACCGTCATAGAGTTGGACGGGATACTTAAGGAGATATTCAAGCATGACCCGCAGCATCCCGAGTGGTTCAGGTTGCCGGTGGGCGTCGTTCCTCTGTGTAACAACTCCTCGCGCGACCGCATCTGTGCCATGATGCTGTTGTGTGACTCGCACGGGATTGCTCCAACTTGGCAAGAGCCCGCCGGCGACGTCGTGCAGCAGTTCTTTGACAGCCTAGTGGAGGTGGCGGTCAATGCTGACGAGAAGAAACTCCTCACCCGCGACACCACTGAGCAAGAGATGGAGCACATCGCCACCAGGGCGGAAGTGGCGGCGGCAGCCGCGGCCGCGGGTGAATTCGGGTTCACCATGGAGGAAGCGGACGCGGCGTTGGCGATGAGTATTGCCGAACGGGAGCAGCCCGAAGAGGAAGAAGAGCTCGCCGTGCCCGACGCCGAGTCGAACGAGCCCGCCGAGGGTGCGAGCGGCCCGCCATCTCCGAGGAGCTTGCCGCGAGCAGGGCCCGCAGCGCAGCCAAGAAGGCGCCTCCGCAGGGTTGACGACGTAGCAGGGCGGCAAGTGGGCCAACAGCCACAGCGTCGCGCGACGCGCTCTACCGCGGCAAGTACGGTTGCCGCGGGAGCGCCTCCCGCCGCAGCGACAACTGAAGCGGGGTCGCCTCAGGCTGGCGCCGCAGCCCCCGCCAAGCGGCCAAGGGATCCCACCCCTCCACCTCGTCATGCCGGAGGTGGGCCGAACTTCGACCTCTCCGCGCTCAGCTCCGACGAGGAAGAGGAAGAAGAGTAAGATTCCCTTGTTGTTCTTGTAGTTCTTCAACCTGCTGGTGTTATCTTACATCTGATCTGACCCATCCTGGACTCTCCCTTTTCAGGACTCTGGCCCAGAGGGCGGCGAAGAAGGCCAAGGCTCAGGTGGTGGTCATCGAGGACGAGCCCACTGCGACGACAGGAGGCGCGCCCGAGACCACCTTGCCGGATCCGGCCATCACTTCGCAGAGCAGCCCCCAGCGTGAGCATATGGTTTACTTTCTGTTTCTGGGTGCGCGTGGTTGCTCTTTTTCCTTTGTTGACATCCGATCACTGGTTTGTTTGTGCAGGAGCAGAACGGCTTCATCAGGAGAGCGTGGTGGTCACCTCCGACTCGTCATCTACTTTGACTACGCCGCCAAGGGCGGACTCCCCGGCAAGGAAGCGATCTCCGGCAAGGGAAGAGTCTCCGGCAAGGGGGGAGTCTCTGGCAAGGGACAGCGTCAACGATCCCCCGATGGTGGAGGTCATGACAGCAGATCCCAGCACAGGTAGTCCTCCTTGTCCGAAACTTTCCTTGTAGTCTTCCGCTGATTTCTTTTCTCGGATACTTGTTAGATTTCTCCTTCTTCTCCGGTTGTTAGACCCACCCTCCGTGAATCCGATGGAGACCGAAGCGGGCGGCGAGGGGGACGCGCGCTGCAATACTGATGATGCCGCGGCCACCGAAGAAGGAGCCGGTGCTGACGTGCCCGCCGGTGAAGAGGCCGCCAAGGCTGCCGCCGAGGAAGCTGGCGGGGGATCTGGCGATCGCACTGACGGCCCTGAGGCCGCAGGAGCGTCAGGCGCTGCACCGACCGCCGATCCCTCCGCCGCTGCCGCAGCGCCAGGCTCCGAGGAGCCCCAGCCCGGCGCCTATCTGAAGGCTGACGAAGGCATCTTCATCAAGCTCCCCTGGGCGTCGAGCTCCAGGGCGCCGGTGGAAGGAGAAGCTCTGGATGGGGAGGTGCTTGCCTCCGCCGGGTTGTCGATCGTCGACGCGCCGGGAAGCAGCAGCGGCGAGCCTGAGAAGGAGCGGCTGCTACGGAGGCTGCTGGCGCTCTACCGCGCCCGCCAGGTCAAGTTGGAGTCCCGGGAAGCGCTTGTCACGAGGGCGAGCGTGGACATAGAGAAGCGCGCGGAGGAGCTCCGGGGTCTTCGCCAAGAAACTCTCCGGGCCTTGGCGGAGGAGCGGGAGCAGCTTGCTGAGGAGCGGAAGGCCTTCCTCCTCGAGAAAGCTGAGGCTAAAGAGCAGCAGCGGCTCACCGGCGAGAAGCTGTACGCGCGAGAAGGCGAGCTGACTCAGCGGAAAGTGAACCTCGACAGCGACGAAGAGGAGCTTGCCGCGCGCGAACGGGCACTTGGCGGGACGCTCCAAGAGGCAAAGGATGCGGCTGCGGCTGCCGAGGCCACCAAGAAAGAATTGGAGGTAAAGGTGGCGCAGCTAGAAGCTGATCTGAAGGTTGGTGGCGAAGAGCTTGCCGCGCTCAAGCTAGAGCGCGAGAAGGACGCCCTTGCCCACGGCGAGCTGCAGGGCCAACTCTCCGAGAAGGGCAAAGAGCTGCATGCCGCCAAGGATTCCAATGCTGATCTGGAGCTGAAGCTGGCCACCTTGACGGAGACGTTGGACAACGCTAGGAAACGGGAGGCAGACTTGAAGAAAGACATCAAGGCCAACGATGCGCTGCTGGCGAGGGCCGCCGAAACCCAGAATCTCCTCAGAGATACCGTGGAGCTCTGGACGAAGGGCCTCGTGAATATTGCTGCAGTCATCGAAGAGGAGCTGGTGCATTTGGGGGTGGAAGGCTTCGGGTACTCCTCCGACAAGAACCTCCAACCCAGCGCCAAGCTCACTCTGTTCTTCAAAGGCGTGGCGGCGACGCTCCAGCAACTCCGGGAACGGATCCCAAAGCAGTTGGCCGACGAGTCACGCTCGATTTGTGCCGGAGTTCTGGAGAAGGTGCTGGTGAAGGTGGCCTTCCGCAATCCGGGCCTCAACCTCACCAACGTCCTCAAGAAGCTGCCGGCGGACGCTGATCTTGACGCACTTAAGGCCCTCGTCGCACCCATTGTGGACAGGGTGAACGAGGTCAAAAGGGTTGATGGCGGCCGCGTAGATTAGGCCGTCCATTTTCTTCTTTCCTTGTCGCTGCCAGCCATGTCATGGGAACACTTTATTAGAGGCGCGACACGTTATTTTTGTAATATAACTCTATCTTAGGCAAAAAATTGATGTGTTACTTCCTTTACTCGACTCTTGGCCTTGTATGGTTCTGCCCTACGCTTTCTAGGGAAACTTGCCGGTGCAGGCACCCTTGCCGCGAGCGCCGAGTGCGGAACTTCAGCAGCCTGCTGGCGGGGTCGCTACCGACAAGCAACCTTGTCGCAACTAGTTGTAGCTCTCTTAAGTTGTTGAGCGAACTCGAAACAAAGTAAGGGCGCTAGCAGCTCACTTAAGTTGCTGAGCGGACTCGAAGCAAAGTAAGGGCGCTAGCAGCTCACTTAAGTTGTTGAGCGGGCTCGAAACAAAATAAAGGCGCAACTAGCTACGAGTTGGTTCCTCCGCGCACAGGTTTTCCATACAAAGCACGGTCGTTCAAGGAAAATAACTCAAAAACTTAAAAAATTGATTGCTCAAGCTTTAGCAACTTAGCTTTTCTGTCGTCTGCTTCCCGGCAAGGAGAAACTTTCTTGAACGGCCTGGTCCACACCATTATCTTCTCCTCCCCCCCCCCCGGTAAACCTTGTGGGCGAGGGAACCTTCCTTCTTTTGAGAAAGAAACAGAGAAATAAAGTAATGATATGGAGCCTTGGGCTCGTTATCGCTTACCGGGGTCTGGTGCTGCACAAAGTGTCAGATAACATATGCGAAAAAGGATTATAGCATAAAAGAAAGCTGACAAGATGTGCGGGGCACATGAACTTTACTAGTGCACGGGGTCTGCGCCCGGCTCTGTACAAAGGATTACATGCAACAGCGGCAAGACTTGTACAGAAAGGTGGTTGCCGGACAGGGTCCGACAACCGCGCCTTACGGGTAAAACTTACGAAGATGCTCGATGTTCCAGGAGTTGCTCACCGGAATGCCATCTTCGGTCTCAAGGCGGACAGCGCCGGGCCTAGTGACTCGTTTCACCCGATAAGGGCCTTCCCACTTCGGCGTCAACTTGTTGGAATTCTTGGCCGACTGAACGCGCCGAAGAACAAGGTCGCCTTCCTCGAGACTCCTGGCATTGACTCTGCGGCTATGGTAGCGGCGCAGAGCTTGCTGGTAGCGAGCGGCTCGCACAGCAGCCTGGAGACAGTCTTCCTCGAGGAGCAGCGCGTCATCTTGCCGCAGCTGCTCTTGCTCGAGCTCATCATAAGCGAGCACTCGAGGTGACCCGTATACGAGTTCCGTGGGGAGAACTGCCTCCGCTCCATAGACTAGAGCGAAGGGTGTCTGGCCAGTGGCTCGATTTGGCGTCGTTCTGATCGACCAAAGAACCACCGGCAGCTCCTCGATCCAGTTTCTTCCGCACTTGTGCAGCCTGTCGAAAGTTCTGGTCTTGAGGCCTCGCAGCACTTCAGCATTTGCCCTCTCTGCTTGACCGTTGCTTCTCGGATGAGCAACAGAAGTGAAGCAGACCTTGGCGCCAAGGTCTTGGACGTACTGCGTGAAGGTGCGGCTCGTAAATTGTGTGCGGTTGTTGGTGATGATCCTGTTCGGTATCCCAAAACGGCAAACAATCGACCTGAAGAACTTGACTGCTGACTGTGCTGTCACCTTCCTCACTGGTTCCACTTCCGGCCACTTTGTGAACTTGTCGATTGCGACGTACAAGAACTCAAAGCCCCCGACAGCTCGGGGGAAGGGGCCAAGGATGTCGAGCCCCCAGACCGAAAATGGCCAGGATAAAGGGACGTCTGGAGAGCTTGAGCTGGCTGGTGTATCTGTTTGGAATGGAACTGGCACGCTTCACACTTGGTTACTTGTGCAGTTGCATCCTGGAGGGCTGTCGGCCAGAAGAAGCCTTGTCGGAATGCTTTGCCGACAAGTGCTCTTGCACCAATGTGGTGACCACATATGCCTCCATGTATCTCTGCCAACAGCTGTTGTCCATCTTCCCGGCGAATGCACTTCAATTTCACACCGTTGAGTCTTATTCTGTACAGTGTGCTGTCGACAAACTTGTACATACTTGACTGACGGGCTACTTTTTCAGCTTCTTCTTGCTCTTCGGGAAGCTCTCCGGTCTGAAGGAAACGGACAATCTGTTGCGCCCATGCTAGAGCTTGCGGCTCGACAACAAGGACTAAAGGCATATCTGTTGCTGCGGGAACATCCGCTTCTACGGCAAGAACCTGCGGTTCTGCCGGAGCGTGATATTCCCCGGCAAGCTTGCCGGAGCAAAACTTGTCGGGAGCGTTTGCTTCGACGGAACAAACCATAAGGTTTGCTGGAGCAGACTGCCCCTCAGCATCCTTGGTGTTGATCTTGGGGACTTTCTTGGCGGCGGCTTCGGGGAGCTCTGCCGGAGAGTAGTCACCAGAAACCAACTTCCTCTTCTTATTCTGTCCAGTTGATGGTGTCACGGATGGTTGAGTCAGCTTGAGCACAAAAATCCCTGGTTCCACATGTAACTTTAGTGTTGTGCACTTTGACAGGCCGTCAACAATATCGTTCTGAGCTCGTGTAACGTGTTCCATTTGCAGGCCGTCAAAGTGTGCTTCTAGCTTTCTCACTTCATCAACATATGCTTCCATCAACGGACTCTGGTAGTTCTTGTTCACTTGGCGGACGACAAGCTGTGAGTCACCCCTGATAATGAGCTTCTTGATCCCAAGGTCGGCTGCGATTCTTAGACCGGCAAGCAATCCTTCATACTCTGCAGTATTGTTGGTTGCTTGCTCTTTGGGAAAGTGCATCTGGACTACGTACTTGAGGTGCTCTCCAGTGGGTGATGGGGTTATGTACCTAGGGTAGGGTCATGGACCTGATCCAAGTGACTTACCCAAGGACATCCTTAGAAGAGGTCGCCTTCCAGTCGACCAACGAAGGACAACTCGACTGGCCTGAAGGACTCGACCACGAAGACTCACTCGACCACCAGGAGGTCAAGAGGCACTCTGCACTGCAACGGCCTGTAATTAAGTAGCCTTTATGGTAGTAAAGACACTTTATGTGGGGCGTTACCAGTAACGCCCCAGACTTAACTCACCTTAAACCCTCTCCTACGTGGGCTGGCTGGGGTCCTGGCGCACTCTATATAAGCCACCCCCCTCCACAGGCAGAAGGGTTCGGCATCTTGTAACTCATATACTCATAATCCACTCGACCGCCTCCGGGCTCCGAGACGTAGGGCTATTACTTCCTCCGAGAAGGGCCTGAACTCGTACATCCTTTGTGTTTACAACCTCTCCATAGCTAGGACCTTGCCTCTCCATACCTACCCCCACTCTACTGTCAGGCTTAGAACCACGACAGTTGGCGCCCACCGTGGGGCAGGTGTTTTAGCGATTTTGTGGAGAAGTTGCGGTTCTTCCGAGTACTTTCATCATGGTGTCTGCTGGAGTTTTGGTCGAGGGTCAAGAGATCCGTCTCGGCACTCTCACCTTCATCGCCGACGATTCCGCGTGGCTTGAGGAGGCTCCACTCGACGTTGATGCGCTCCCCGTCCGCGGTGCGACGCATTTTCGTGCATGTGTCCGCGGCGTTCTGCTGCGGCAACCGTCGACCCAGTATCGGTCGGCTCCTCCATCGTCCACCCTCCCGGTCTCCCGCCAGCGCAAGCGCTCAGGCCGGTCGAGGCTTCAACGATGGGTGAGGCACGCGGTGGCTCGCCAATCAGCCACCACCCAAGTCGCGGCAATCGAGCCCGACGAATATCTCTACGGCTTGTTCGATCTGTCGACTGGCTCCGTAGAGACTGCATCCGAGTGCGGTAGCAGTGATCCAGCGGCAGAAATCTTGATGGTCGACGGGCCCCGCGGTCCCCCTGGCTTCGCCCATAATGGTGGAGCAGGTGACGGAGACGACCCCGCACGAGGCTACGAAGAGTACCAGCCCGAGCCACTCGACTCTCTGCAAAGAGAGGAACTTCGCCGCAGGAATGTGGATGCCCTGCGTACTCCCATCGCAGGAGAAACCCCCGAGGCTCGTGCCTTGGAGGAAGCGCGTCTGGCCAATTTGGCCGAGCGCACTCGACTGGAGAACCTTCAGCGAGCACTCGACGAGCGCGCGCGGCAACGAGTTCCCGACACCAGTCGACCTCAACTCTTCCCGCCGACTCAGGTATATCGAACCCCAATCCAGAATTTAGCAGCTGCGACCCGTATAGCAGAATCCATCCAGCCTTCGCAGTCGGAAGCTGGCAGAGGTTTGCTGCAGATCAGGGATCTGCTCGGGCAGCAGGAGATCAGAATTCAGCCGTGTCTCAGTCGCGCAACAGAATTCACAGTCGATCCGTCACTGCGAATACGGTTCAGTCGGCTCACAGCCCCAGATCGCCTCCGCGGCGTGAAGGGCGCGAGAATCGGCGAGATCAATATGGCGACCGACTCGACCGAGATGATAGGCGTCGAGTGCCCCATTCCCCTCCGAGGGGTGGGTCTTATGCTCCTCGGCGGCAAGATGACAGGCGTCAGTACAGTACAGGGCGAAGGGTTCCAGTCGACCCCAGAGAACCAGGCTTCGACGCGCGATCCATTATCGTGCAAGGTTTGGTCGACCGGAACAGAGCCCATCGAGGCGGACTCGACAGAGATGCACCCACAAGCAGTCGAGTGCATGTTTCTGGTCCTGAATGTTTCAGCAGAGCTATCAGAGCCGCAGTTATCCCTCCCAATTTCAGGTTGGCAACAGGAGTCAGCAAGTTCACTGGTGAGTCTAAGCCTGAAACTTGGCTTGAAGATTACCGAGTGGCAGTTCAGATTGGTGGTGGGAACGACGAGGTGGCCATGAAGCATTTGCCCCTCATGCTGGAAGGTTCTGCCAGGGCATGGTTGACTCAATTACCTCCTAGCAGCATTTACACTTGGGAAGATCTGTCCCGAGTGTTCATCAGAACGTTTGAAGGAACTTGCAAGCGACCAGCTGGATTGACAGAGTTGCAAGTCTGCGTGCAGAAGGCTAATGAGACTCTCAGAGAGTATATTCAGAGGTGGATCACTTTGCACCACACTGTGGAGAATGTGTCTGATCATCAGGCAGTCTGCGCCTTCAAAGATGGCGTCAAGAACAGAGAACTGAGTTTGAAGTTTGGTCGAACCGGTGACATGACCTTGAGTCGGATGATGGAGATTGCTACCAAGTACGCCAACGGCGAAGAAGAAGACCGACTCCGAAGCGGCAAGCACAAGCCGAGTCAGTCGGAAAAAGGAAACACCAGTCGGAAACAGAAGCGGAAGGCTGAACCGGCAGCTCCTGGAGAGGCTCTGGCCGTGACTCAGGGAAAGTTTAAGGGGAAACCAAAAGGATCCTGGAACCCAAGAAGGTAAAGGATAAAGAAGGGAACGACGTAATGGATATGCCGTGTCACATCCACACGAAGAAAGACGAAGAGGGGAATATCATCTACCCGAAGCACACCACTCGCCAATGTCGACTCCTGATCCAGCAGTTTCAGGGAAAACAGTCTAAGGACAAGGAGAAGGAGTCGGACAAGGCCGAAGACAAGGAGGGCAGTGAGGAAGGATATCCGCATATCAACTCCACTCTGATGATCTTTGCAGATGTGGAAAGCAAGAGTCGACTGAAAGTCATTAACCGAGAGGTGAACATGGTCGCCCCAGCAAAAGCAAATTATCTGAAATGGTCTCAAGTACCCATCACATTCGACCAATCTGATCACCCGACTCATATTGCCACCCCTGGGAGGCAAGCTTTGGTGGTCGATCCGGTTGTCGAAGGCACTCGACTGACAAAGGTGCTGATGGATGGTGGAAGTGGACTGAATCTGTTGTATGCAGACACACTGAAAGGAATGGGCATTCCGATGTCCCGACTGAGCACTAGTAACATGAGCTTTCATGGAGTTATACCAGGGAAGAAAGCCGAGTCACTCGGCCAAATAGCTTTGGATGTGGTGTTTGGTGATTCGAAACATTTTCGCAAAGAAAAGTTGATGTTTGAGGTCGTGGATTTTCAGAGTGCATATCATGCCATTTTGGGGAGACCAGCTTACGCACGGTTCATGGCTCGACCATGTTACGTGTACCTCAAATTGAAGATGCCCGGCCCCAAAGGAGTGATCACTGTCACCGGTGATAGGAAAAAGGCAGAAGAGTGTTTTCAGAAGGGCTCCAAGATTGCCGATTCCCAGGTGACAGCGGTCGAATTCGAGGAATACAAGCAAAATGCAGATCCGAGTGACTTGCTGCGATCAAAGAAACCCGCCACAGAATCTGCATTCCAGTCGTCCGGTGAGACGAAGCCTGTTCACATTCACCCGATCGACCCCGATGCAGCTCTGACCCGCATCTCCACAACACTCGACCCAAAATAGGAAGAAGCGCTCATCCAGTTCCTCCGTGAGAACTGGGACATTTTTGCATGGAAGCCCGCTGACATGCCAGGTGTTCCCAGGGGACTGGCTGAGCATCGCCTAAGAGTCGACTCATCTGCAAAACCAGTCAAAGAGCATCTTCGGCGGTCCGCCGTCCAGAAGAGAAAAGCCATTGGCGAAGAAGTGGCTCGACTGTTGGCGGCAGGATTTATCCGAGAGATATACCACTCCGAGTGGCTCACTAATGTCGTCATGGTTCCTAAGAAGGACAAGTCGCTCCGAATGTGCATTGATTTCAAGCACATCAACCGGGCCTGCCCGAAAGATCATTTTCCTCTCCCTCGCATAGATCAAATTGTTGACTCGACCGCGGGATGCGAGAGGCTATCTTTTTAGATGCCTACTCCAGGTACCACCAGATCCGTCTGTACGGACCCGACGAGGTAAAAACAGCTTTCATCACTCCATTCGGGTGCTTCTGCTATATCACCATGCCATTCGGTCTCAAGAATGCCGGAGCCACATTTATGCGAATGATTCAGAAGTGTCTACTCACTCAAATCAGTCGGAATGTGGAAGCATATATGGATGATATTGTTGTCAAGTCACGAAAAGGTTCCGACCTGCTCGCTGATCTCGCCGAAACATTTGCCAACCTCAGAAGATATGATATCAAGCTCAATCCATCAAAGTGCACATTTGGAGTTCCTGGTGGCAAGTTACTCGGTTTTCTCGTTTCCGAACGGGGAATCGACGCTAACCCAGAGAAGATTGGCACTATTCTCCGAATGAAACGCCCTGTGCGAGTGCACGATGTCCAGAAGCTTACTGGATGCTTGGCCGCATTAAGTCGATTCATCTCACGACTCGGTGAAAAGGCATTGCCTCTTTACCGACTGATGAAGAAGACAGACAAGTTCGAGTGGACTCCAGAAGCTGATGCAGCGTTTGCCGAGCTAAAAACTCTGCTCTCCACCCAGCCGGTGCTTGCTGCTCCAATCAGCAAAGAGCCTCTGTTGCTCTATATCGCAGCCACAGGACAAGTCGTCAGTACTGTGCTAACGGTCGAGCGGGAAGAAGAAGGAAAAGCTCTCAAAGTTCAGCGCCCAGTGTATTATTTGTCTGAAGTCTTGACTCCATCCAAGCAGAGATATCCTCATTATCAGAAGCTTGTGTATGGAATATACATGACCACAAAGAAGGTTGCTCATTATTTTCTGATCATTCCATCACAGTCGTCAGCGACGCTCCACTATCAGAGATTTTGCACAACAGAGATGCAACTGGTCGAGTGGCCAAATGGGCGATTGAACTTCTTCCCCTTGATATCAAGTTTGAGGCAAAGAAAGCCATTAAGTCCCAGGCAATAGCAGATTTCCTCGCCGAGTGGATTGAACAGCAGCAGCCGACTGAAGTTCACTCGGAGCATTGGACCATGTTTTTTGATGGCTCTAAGATGTTGAATGGTTCCGGTGCTGGGGTTGTCCTGGTTTCCCCCAGAGGAGATAAGCTCAGATATGTGCTCCAGATTCACTTTGATTCCTCCAACAATGAGGCAGAATATGAGGCCCTCTTATATGGGTTGCGCATGGCCATTTCACTCGGCGTCCGTCGCCTGATGGTCTATGGCGACTCGGATTTAGTGGTCAATCAGGTGATGAAAGAGTGGGACGTGAGAAGCCCAGCCATGACTGGATACTGCAGTGCAGTGAGGAAGCTGGAAAAGAAGTTCGAGGGGTTGGAGCTCCATCATATACCCCGACTGAAAAATCAAGCAGCTGATGATCTAGCAAAGATAGGTTCCAAGAGAGAAGCCATTCCGAGTGGTGTGTTCTTGGAGCATATACACACTCCGTCAGTCAAAGAAGATCCTTTCACCGAAGAAACTCCACAGCCCAAGAGTGCCACAGATCCGACTGAAGTTGAAGTCCCAGCGGTGGTCGACTTGATCATGGAGGTTTTGGTGGTCATTCCCGACTGGACAGTTCCGTACGTCGCGTATATCCTGAGAAAAGAGCTCCCGGAGGATGAGGAAGAGGCTCGACAGATCGTCCGTCGATCTAAGGCCTTTACCGTAATCAAAGGACAATTGTACAGAGAAAGTGCGACTGGAGTTGGTCAGAAGTGCATAACACCAGAAGAAGGTCGACTCATCCTCAATGATATTCCACTCGGGGACCTGTGGTCATCATGCGTCCTCTCGGACCATCGTGGCCAAAGCATACCGAGCCGGATTTTACTGGCCAAAGGCGAATGAGATGGCAAAAGAGATAGTGGATAAGTGCGAGGGATGTCAGTTCTACTCGAATATGTCGCACAAGCCTGCGTCAGCTCTGAAGACCATCCCACTCGTTTGGCCTTTCGCAGTATGGGGACTGGACATGGTCGGTCCTTTGAGAACAGGACGGAAGCGGCTTCACGCATGTACTGGTGGCAGTCGACAAGTTCACCAAGTGGATCGAGGCTAAACCAATCAAGAACCTTGACACCGGTACTGCTGTTAGCTTCATCAGGGAACTAATATTCAGATATGGAGTCCCACACAGCATCATTACGGATAATGGGTCGAACTTTGACTCGGAGGAATTCAGAAATTTCTGTAGCTCCCAAGGCACACGGGTCGACTACGCTTCAGTCGCCCATCCGCAGTCGAATGGACAAGCAGAGCGAGCCAATGGCCTGATTCTCAAGGGATTGAAACCCCGACTGATGCGTGATCTCAAAGCATGCAGCTGGAGCTTGGGTCGACGAACTTCCCTCAGTGCTTTGGGGACTGCGGACCACACCTAATCGGTCGACCGGAAGAACTCCATTCTTCTTGGTCTACGGAGCTGAAGCAGTCTTGCCGAGTGATCTTCTCCACAATGCTCCTCGAGTTGAAATCTACAACGAAGCAGAGGCTGAACAAGCGCGGCAGGACGCAGTCGACCTTTTAGAGGAAGAAAGGGAGATGGCTCTGATCCGGTCGACCATCTACCAACAAGATTTGCGTCGTTTCCACGCCAGAAATGTGAGAGGTCGAGCCTTCCAGGAAGGGGATTTAGTTCTCCGAGTGGATCAGCACAAACCACACAAGCTTGCTCCTTCTTGGGAAGGCCCCTTCATCGTCACCAAGGTTCTTCACAACGGGGCGTACCGTCTTTACAACGTCGAGCATAATATCGACGAGCCCCGAGCTTGGAACGCGGAGCTACTCCGCCCATTTTACACTTAAGTTTTATCACTCGGATGAGTTGCAATAAAGTACTTCTGTAGTTCATGGACCTCAAAATAATAGTGTCATAGTTCCTCCATAATTTCTGTCACTTTTTATTTTTGTCCAAATAAAATTCCCCCTCAGTGGGTGACTTAGCCGCGAATCCGTTTCGCCTAAGTTTGTAAAAATCCTACCGAGTGGTGAGCCGGACTCTCACTCGGAGGCTTAGCTGCGAATCCGTTTCGCCTAAGTTATCAAAATCCTACCGAGTGGTAAGCCAGACTTTCACTCGGGGGCTTAGCTGCAGCCCTGTGCTCGCCTAAGTTGTGAAAAATCCTACCGAGTGGTGAGCCAGACTCTCACTCGGAGGCTTAGCTGCGAATCCGTTTCGCCTAAGTTATCAAAATCCTACCGAGTGGTAAGCCAGACTTTCACTCGGGGGCTTAGCTGCAGCCCTGTGCTCGCCTAAGTTGTGAAAAATCCTACCGAGTGAAGAGCAACCCTCTCACTCGGGGGCTTAGCTGCAGTCCAAGCACTCGCCTAAGTTATCTAAATCCTACCGAGTGGTAAGCCAGACTTTCACTCGGGGGCTTAGCTGCAGTCCAAGCACTCGCCTAAGTTATCAAAATCCTACCGAGTGAGGAGCAACCCTCTCACTCGGGGGCTTAGCTGCAGTCCAAGCACTCGCCTAAGTTATAAAAATCCTACCGAGTGAAGAGCGACCCTCTCACTCGGGGGCTTAGCTGCAGTCCAAGCACTCGCCTAAGTTATAAAAATCCTACCGAGTGAAGAGCGAACCCTCTCACTCGGGGGCTTAGCTGCAGTCCAAGCACTCGCCTAAGTTATCAAAATCCTACCGAGTGAAGAGCGACCCTCTCACTCGGGGGCTTAGCTGCAGTCCAAGCACTCGCCTAAGTTATAAAAATCCTACCGAGTGAAGAGCGACCCTCTCACTCGGGGGCTTAGCTGCAGTCCAAGCACTCGCCTAAGTTATAAAAATCCTACCGAGTGAAGAGCGACCCTCTCACTCGGGGGCTTAGCTGCAGTCCAAGCACTCGCCTAAGTTATAAAAATCCTACCGAGTGAAGAGCGACCCTCTCACTCGGGGGCTTAGCTGCAGTCCAAGCACTCGCCTAAGTTATAAAAATCCTACCGAGTGAAGAGCGACCCTCTCACTCGGGGGCTTAGCTGCAGTCCAAGCACTCGCCTAAGTTATCAAAATCCTACCGAGTGGTAAGCCATACTTTCACTCGGAGGCTTAGCTGCAGCCCTATGCTCGCCTAAGTTATAAAAATCCTGCCGAGTGAAGAGTAAACCTCTCACTCGGGGGCTTAGCTGCAGCCCAGTGCTCACCTAAGTGGACTAAAGAATAAGTCAATTGCAGTAAGGGCGCCTTGCTTTGAACCTGCAAAAGACATTTTGAGCCAAAGGCAATCATATTCAAGCACCAAATTCAAGTTTGAATCAGTAACTAAAGGAACCGAAAGTGCTCAGGCGATTAAGCCTGTTAAGGTTTATCGGTTACAATTCCACTCGGCATACCGAGGCAAATTCAAAACGTCGAGCCAGAAGAAGTTTTTTACCCCTCCTGTGGAGGGCTGGAAGGTGCAACGAATTCATCAAGGTCAATTCCATCGGTGATCCGAGTGGCAGTTGCAAGGAAAGTTTCCATAAAGGACCTGAAGTCGTGCTTCTTGGTATTGGCCACCCGAAGGGCCACCAGCTTCTCTTCTCGCGCATCTTTACAGTGGACTCGGGCCAGACACAGAGCAACATCTGCACCACACCGAGCCGAGGACTTCTTCCATTCCTGCACTCGACCAGGGATCGTGTTCAACCGGGCCATCAGCGACTCAAGGTCATTCTGAAGTGTCTCCTCAGGCCAGAGCATCGAGTCGATGTGAGATGTGGCGGCCTTCAGCCTTGCGAGATAGTCCACGACAGCTGCAACACGAGATTCCAGTCGGAAAACATCCATGGCAACCTCGTCGTTCACCGGAGAATTGACGGGGTCGAGGTTTGGCTCCAGCCGGCTAGTTTCTTCTTCAAAGTCTTGACAAAATTCTACAAGGATGATCACTAAGTCAAGGGGATGGTCGAATGAAAAAACCACAATTGGAAATGTTTGCCAAGCATAGAGGTTTACCTTCAAGCATAAGAAACAGCTTCTTGGCAAGACTACTCAGGAAGGCCTCCAGATCAGTTTTCTTCCCAGTCAATTTGCTGACTTGGTCGGTCAGGGCAGCTTTATCAGTTTTTAGTCGACTGATCTCCTTGTTGGCGATCCCAAGAGCAGCTTTCAGATTGGTATTGTCTTGTTCAAGCTTGGTGACTGAAGCTAACTTCTCGTCAGCAAGCTTGATCTTCTCAGCTAGTTCAAGGTCTTTCTTCTGTTGGGCCTCCCTTACCTTACCTGCAAGTTACAGCAAGATCAGATTTTGAAACAAGCAAGGGGAAAAGCAGTCGTCAGGGTCTCACCAAACATACCTTCGGTATCCTCCTTTGCCTTCGTCAGCTTCTCCTGAACCAGCTTCAGGCTCAGCTCGAGTTGAGTGTGCTTGTGTTCCAGTTCAGAGTAGCGAGCCACAAGATCACAAGAGTTCTGCGAAGAACCAATCGACTAAATGTCAAATATAATTCACTTCCGAGTGAAAAAGGAAAAAACACACGTTTCTAAGACTACAGCCGAATACAAGCATTCGACCGTAGTCTCGGGGACTACACCCAGTGGGTGCACTCAGTGTGCCCCCACTAATCCTGTTGAAGACAAAGTAGACCAGTCGACCTCAAAAAAAAAGAGCGAGATGCATTCTCTAAGACTATGATCAACTGCAAGCAGTCGACCACAGTCTTGGGGACTACACCCAGTGGGTGCACTCAGCGTGCCCCCACCGGTTTGTGAAATCCAGTCGACATAGTCGACTGACAGAAAAATTGACATCATAAAGCCTAAGGCCGACTGCCAGCAGTCGACCTTAGCCTTGGGGACTACACCCAGTGGGTGCACTCAGCGTGCCCCCACCGGTTCGTGAAATCCAGTCGACATAGTCGACTGATAGAAAATTGACATCATAAAGCCTAAGGCCGACTGCCAGCAGTCGACCTTAGCCTTGGGGACTACACCCAGTGGGTGCACTCAGCGTGCCCCCACCGGTTTGTGAAATCCAGTCGACATAGTCGACTGACAGAAAGATTGACATCATAAAGCCTAAGGCCGACTGCCAGCAGTCGACCTTAGCCTTGGGGACTACACCCAGCGGGTGCACTCAGCGTGCCCCCGCTAACACGGAGTTTATTCGACACACCCAGTGGGTGACTACTATAAATTCCGGAAAGGAAAAGTTTTTGGTAGCATATCCAACAGAACAAACAGTGGTCGACTGACCTGGACATTGCTTTGGAGGGCAGAGCTGGCGTCATAAGCTGCCTGGCTCGCATCCCGGATGGTCTTCAACTGCTCCATCATGATACCCGCCTGGCGTATCGCTTCCTTCGCCGCGCCAGCTTGGTCCTCCGGGACGTGGTGCGTTGTGAAGAGGGAGGGCTGCTGAGCACTCGTCAATGGATCTGCGAAGGACACCGTGTGTCGAGTGGTGTTCTCTTCCTCCGCAATCAGAATCTCAGGCGCCGTCACGTCCTGGGGCACCTTACTGGCGGACGCTTTCCTACTCCTCCTACGCTTCAGTGGTTCTTCATCCTCATCATCATCAGGGAGATCGATAACAGTATTGGGTGGAGCTACGGAGAAGAATCAGGATCAGAGATCGCGAGTCAGTCGACTAAGAACGGCGTTAAGAATACAGTACCTGGGTTCGAAGTTGCTGCGTCCTCCATCTCATGGTCATCAGCCCGGGCTGAGGTTTCAGAAGTAGCAGCACTGCAACTCCAAAGGATCAGTCGACTAACTTCAGCGTCGACCAGAGACAAAGTTCACACAAAATAAGAAGACTTAAGCAGAACGATTACCCTGATATGGTGGGGATGGACACCTTCATCTTCGGCAGGAGCTTGGTCGGCTTCGACGAGGCCGCCCTGGGCTGCTTCGGCGCCTTTTCAGTCGGCACCGGAGAGGTGGTCCGAGGGCGTTTGGTCGACTGGGCAACGGTCGCAACCCCCTTGCCACGTTCAGTCGAAGGGTCGTGGACAAGCTTCGACCGCCTTTCTGAACGCGGTGGTACGACCTCCTCCTCCTCTTCTTCCTCGTCCTCAACGTCATCTTCATCACCGTCATCATCATCATCGTCGTCATCATCCTCTGCAATGTCCGAGTCCCATTCCTCCTCTCCCTGGCTCTCGCCTCCACTCGCCTCACCCTCCTCAGTCGGAGCTTGGGCCCCATTGGGCATCGAGTACAGCTCGGTGAGAGCCTAGCAGATATCAAGACAAGGATCAGTCGACCAGTCGGCAGGATAAACAGAAATGAATGCGACAAGAACACAGTGGAGAGCGGAGCAAACGTACCTTGTTTGGATCGCTGTTGTGGTCGAGTGGAGGAATCCTTCTAGCTCCGCGTGGGTTGTCCTTGTTTCCGGTAACGGCTACCATCCATCTTTCCAGAGTGACATCGTCGACTGCTTCTGGATGGACTCGAGTCTCGTCTTCGGTCCCACAGTACAACCACATGCAGTGGCTCCGGAACTGAAGGGGCTGGATGCGACGCCTAAGGAAGACCTCCAGGAGATCCATGCCCGTCACTCCCTCCCGAACCAACTGCACCACGCGCTCCATCAACATCTTCACGTCAGCTTTCTCCTCCGGAATCAACTTCAGAGGGGAGGGCTTGTTCACTCGGTCCATGGTAAACGGAGGGAGTCCACTCGACTGCCCTGGCGTCGACTGGACCTGGCAGTAGAACCAAGTCGACTGCCAGCCTCTGACGGACTCGGGAAAGGTCATGGGCGGGAAGGTGCTCTTATTCCTCACCTGGATCCCCAGACCCCCACACATTTGGACGACTCGGGTTCTCTCATCACCTGGGCTCGCCTTCTTCACGGTCTGAGAGCGACACGTGAATATATGTTTGAACAAACCCCAGTGCGGTCGACAGCCCAAGAAACCCTCACACATGGACACAAATGCGGCAAGATAGGCGATAGAGTTTGGGGTAAAGTGGTGGAGCTGCGCTCCGAAGAAATTCAAGAAGCCACGGAAGAAAACACTCGGCGGCAAGGAAAATCCACGATCAACATGGGTGGCCAAGAGCACACACTCACCCTCTTCTGGCTGGGGCTGCCACTCCTTCCCCGGAAGCCTCGCAGCTCCATGAGGGATCAAGCCCTCGTTGGCCATGTCGAGGAGGTCATTCTCTGTGATGGTCGACTGGATCCAGTCTCCTTGGACCCAGCCCTTCGGCAGGCGGGATCTGGACGAGGACCCGCCGCGGCTGGTGGATCTCCCCTTTGCCTTCTCCGACGCCGACGCCTTCTTCGCACGTTCCAGCGCCGCCGTCTTCTCCTTGGCCATGGTTGCCGGCGAGATGCGCGAAGGGAATTTGTGCGGGGGCGAGAGCGAGCGTGCTGGGCGGGGACGAAGGGAGCAGAGAGAGGGAAAGAATGCTGAGGCGCAGCACAGAAATCCTCACCGGGCGCATTTATAAGGTCCCTTCCGAGTGGATGACATGTGGGCCCGGTCGATCTAATCATATCAGGAACAGTTATGCAGACGGGATACGTGGCGGATAAAGCGGCGCGGAGATCGAGGCGTCTATGTCCCGTCCCATCCGAACGCCGCGGTCCGCTCCACTTCGCGCGCGTCCCCAAATTTCGCATCCCGCGGAATCCGCGAACAGCAGATCAGTCTGTCAGACACGGGGTTTCCGGTGATCCGTCGCTCGGAGATCGTCGAAGCCCGAAAGATCACTCGACAAAAGAAGAGAATGGATCAAGTTGACTGAAGACAAGTTGCTCACTGTCGACGAAGAGGTTCTTTGGTCCAGAACAGCGCACGACCAGAGCGCAAAGGTTAATCGGAAACGACATCAACTCCTTCTTCACTCGAAGCCTCAATCCATTCGGGGGCTAATGATGGGGTTATGTACCTAGGGTAGGGTCATGGACCTGATCCAAGTGACTTACCCAAGGACATCCTTAGAAGAGGTCGCCTTCTAGTCGACCAACGAAGGACCACTCGACTGGCCTGAAGGACTCGACCACGAAGACTCACTCGACCACCAGGAGGTCAAGAGGCACTCTGCACTGCAACGGCCTGTAATTAAGTAGCCTTTATGGTAGTAAAGACACTTTATGTGGGGCGTTACCAGTAACGCCCCAGACTTAACTCACCTTAAACCCTCTCCTACGTGGGCTGGCTGGGGTCCTGGCGCACTCTATATAAGCCACCCCCCTCCACAGGCAGAAGGGTTCGGCATCTTGTAACTCATATACTCATAATCCACTCGACCGCCTCCGGGCTCCGAGACGTAGGGCTATTACTTCCTCCGAGAAGGGCCTGAACTCGTACATCCTTTGTGTTTACAACCTCTCCATAGCTAGGACCTTGCCTCTCCATACCTACCCCCCACTCTACTGTCAGGCTTAGAACCACGACAGTGGGTGCGACAAGCAGCACGCCAGCACCGGCGCCTTGCAGCGAGAAGGCACCATCAAAGTACATTAGCCACTCTTTGTTTGTCTCTTTGACGGGGATGCTCGTCTCTGCTATTTCTTCGTCCGGGGTTGGCGTCCACTCTGCTATGAACTCTGCCAATGCCCTGCTTTGGATAGTTGCAGTGCTCTCAAACTTGAGGCCAAAGCTTGACAGTTCCAATGCCCACTCGACAATCCTGCCTGTTGCTTCTGGATTCTGCAGTATCCTCTTCAGCGGAAAGCGAGTGACAACTGTGATCTCATGTGCCTGGAAGTAATGGCGCAGCTTTCTCGAGGCCATGAGAAGGCCGAAAAGTAATTTTTGCACACCAGAGTACCTCGACCTAGCCCCCTGGAGGAGGGAGCTGACAAAGTAAACTGGGCGCTGCACCATCTTCTTCTGCACGTTCTTGCACGTCTGCGCAGATCCGTCTTTGTCGGGACCAGAGCTTGCCGGACCAGAGCTTGCCAGACCAGAGCTTGTCGGAGAAGCCCCCTGCTTGTCGCTGGATTCACTTGCGGCGGTTGCTGGCTCATCATCCGCCTCCCTCTCTGCTACTAACGCAGCACTAACCACTTGATTGGTTGTCGCTAGGTACAGCAGCAACTTCTCTTGTGGCTTAGGTGCGACAAGTATTGGAGTGGAGGACAGGTACCTCTTCAAGTCCTGCAGCGCAGCCTCCGCTTCCGGAGTCCATTTCATTGGACCTGCCTTTTTCAATATTTTGAAAAACGGCAGGGCGCGCTCAGCAGACTTAGAGATAAACCTGCTGAGAGCAGCCACGCAACCGGCAAGCCTTCTCACATCCTTGACGCGCTTCGGTGCTTCAATCTGCTCGATGGCCTTAATCTTGTCGGGGTTGGCTTCAATCCCCGCTGAGACACAAAGAACCTGAGAAGCTTGCCGGAAGGGACTCCAAACACGCACTTCTCGGGGTTGAGCTTGAGGTTGATCTTGCGCAGATTTGCAAAAGTTTCTTCTAAATCTTGGATCAGGGTAGCCTTGTCCTTGCTCTTGACCACTATATCATCCATGTAGGCTTCCACATTTCTGTGTATCTGTGGCTCAAAAGCGACATGGACTACTCTTGCAAATGTTGAACCAGCATTCTTCAACCCAAAGGGCATCCGTACAAAACAGTATGTGCCGCAAGGGGTGATAAATGCGGTTTTCTCCTCATCCTCTTCTGCCATGAAGACTTGATGGTATCCTGAATATGCATCAAGAAATGAAAGCAAATCACATCCAGCTGTGGAGTCAACAATCTGGTCAATGCGCGGCAAGGGAAATGGATCTTTGGGACAAGCTTTATTGACATCAGTGAAGTCTATACAAAGCCTCCATTTCCCGTTCGCCTTGCGCACGACTACAGGATTGGCCAACCACGTGGGATGGAGCACTCCCCTGACAAGGCCTGCTACTTCCAATTTCCTGATCTCTTCTGCGATGAACTCTTGGCGCTCCACTGCCTGCTTCCTGACTCTCTGCTTGACGGGCCGCGCATGAGGACAGGCGGCAAGGTGGTGCTCGATTACTTTCCTGGGAACACCGGGGATATCTGACGGTTGCCATGCAAACACGTCGACATTCGCCCGCAGGAAAGCAATGAGCGCGCTTTCCTATTTGGGGTCAAGCGTGGCACTGATGGTGAAGGTACCACCAGTGCCGTCCTCCTTGGTGGACACCTTCTTGGTCTCGGGTGGAGCTGCCATCGTCTTCTTGCACTTGCCGGTGGAGCTTGATGGTGCGTCCTCGACGGTAGCGCAGCACTCCGAAGAGGTGCGCTTGCCGGAGTGGGCATCAGAGCTCTTGCCGGACTTGGCCTTCTTCTTCCCCCCGGGAGCTTCAGCGGCAAGTGTGTGGTGATCAGCTGCGGCTGCTGCTTCCCGGTAGATCTTGTCGGCGCAGATAAGGGCATCCTTCTTGTCGCCGGGGACAGAGATGACACTTATCGGGCCTGGCATTTTGAGCACGTTGTATGCATAGTGAGAGGCTGCCATAAACTTGGCGAGCGCTGGACGGCCAAGGATCCCATTGTAGGGCAATGGAAAATCGGCAACGTCAAATGTGCCCCTCTCAGTTCTGAAATTCAGCTCGCTGCCAAATGTGACCGGCAGCGTGATCTTCCCTTTCGGCTTGCTCCTTCCCGGGTTGATTCCTTGGAATGTGCCGGTCTCCTCGAGCTCGCTGTCAGGGATCTGGAGTTTGTGAAGGACCGCGGAGGAGATGAGATTCAAGCCGGCCCCGCCGTCAACTAGCATATTTGTGACCTTGAGGTTGCGGATAGTTGGTGAAACCAACATCGGCAAGCACCTGACCGCAGTTACGCGATCAGGGTGATCCCCAATGTCGAAGATGATAGGCGTGCTGGACCATTTCAGGGGCTTGCGTGACTCTATGGATGGCTCCGCTGCATTCACTTCCCGCATCCACTGCTTGAGCTGGCGGTGCGAAGTATGCAGAGAGGCGCCACCGTCAACGCACAGGACCTCTGTGGCTTTCTGAAATTCCTGCTCATCGGCCTCATCATCATCCACGTCTTCGTCATCGTCGTCATCTTCATCCTTGTCGCGGCCGCGGGGAGGTCTGTCTCCTTGCCGCTGCTTGGCCTTGCCGCGGCGTCCTCCCCGGCCGGGGCGTTTCTTGCCGGATCCACCGGTTCCTTCCTGGGCCTTCTCTTTGTCGCGTCGCTCGTATTCAGCTTTCTGCTGCTCAGCAAGCTGTTCGACCTTCTTGCAGTTCTGGAGATCGTGACCCTTGGTGCGGTGAATCTTGCAATACTGCCTGCCGGAGCTGTCCTACTTGTCGGCGGCCGCCACAGGATGGGCCTCCTTGTCGGAGCCACCAGCCTTAGCTTCCTTGGCGCCACCTCCGTTGCCGGTCTGCTCGACAGCTAACACTTCCTTGCCCTTATTCCTTCTGTTGTTCCGCCGCCGGCCTTTCCTTGCCGGGGCGGCATCCTCACTGTCAGATCCTCCTGCTCCTGTACTCTCTCCGGGGAGCCTCCTCCCCTCTTCAGCGCGTGCACACTTGTCAGCCAGGGCGTAAAGCTC
This sequence comes from Triticum aestivum, assembly GCF_018294505.1. Lineage (NCBI taxonomy): Eukaryota > Viridiplantae > Streptophyta > Magnoliopsida > Poales > Poaceae > Triticum > Triticum aestivum. Next base: position 94,130,899 of record NC_057803.1, on the reverse strand, counting down.
GCTGACGTCTCTGACTTACACATCGCCATCTCCTCCCTCATCCTTCGGTTTCGCACGTTCTGATGGAACGCGCTGATGATCGCGGCGGGGTGGACGTCTGGGATGTTGTGTTGTACACGGCTGAATCTCTGAATGTACTTGCGCAATGGCTCTCCTTCCTTCTGGGCGAGCAGATGAAGATCGCTCTCTTGGCCATGTGGCTTGTGGCCGCCTGTAAAGGCGCCGACAAACTGATGGCACAAATCAGCCCAGGAGGATATGGAGTTGTCCGGCAAGTGCATGAGCCAGGATCTGACATTGGGCTTGAGCACCAGCGGGAAGTAGTTGGCAAGGATCTTGTCATCTCGCCCCCCAGCAGCCTGCACCGCAATGGTGTAGATGCTGAGGAACTCCGACAGATGCGTCTTGCCGTCGTACTTCTCCGGCACGTCTGGCTTGAAATTCTTCGTGCTGGGCCACTGGAGTTGCCGCAGCTCATGGGTGAACGCAGGACAACCTACCGCGTACGGCAGATCGCCTGGTTCCCCTGGCGCATGCATGTCAACAGAGAGCCCAGCGCGCTTGTCGGATTGATGTCGCGCTTCTCTTTGGCGCTCAATGCGGGTTCGAGCGTCTTCTTGTTGTCGTTCATGGAGAACTTGGTGCTAGTCGCGACGAGCTCGTGGGTCCGACGACGCGGTGGAGCCGCTGTTGGGGTGGACCCGGCGAGTCGGCGATTTTGGCCTTCGTAGCGGAGAGTGCATGGAAGTCGCACCTCCCTCAGTCTTGTCGCCATCGGCTCGCGTCCGGCTGTCCAGCCGCGGCAGCGAAGTGCTTGGTTGCCGCGCAGTGTCGCCGTTGGCGAAGCCGATGAGGCTCTGGATAGTGGCCCTCCATTCGTCGGTCTTGTCCGCCGTCGGAGGATAGTCCAGGAGCAGCTGGGCCCGCGCCAAGGCTTCTGCTGGGGTGGTGGGCGGTGGAGGTGAACGGTGCGAGGAGAGGGGCGTGCTCGGACTCCTAACCAAGTTAGAAGGAGCAGAGTCCCGTCCCGGCGACCGCACCTCGCTGGGGCCGGCATGCTGGCGTGCATGCTGGTCTTGAACGCCACGCGAACCACCATCTTGATCTTGGGTCAGCGGACGTATGGTGCTGCGAACGCTATGACGCTGCTGGTCCCGCGTCGCCTGAGAGGAACGCGGTGCGCGCATGGACGCCGAGGTCTGTGCCGCCTTGTCCTTGGACTTGGCAGCGCTGTGGGCACCCTCGTCGACGCCCATTCCTCCGCCGGCGTCCACTCCACCACCCGTTTGTTCCGGAGGCGGTGGAAGCGACACAGACGGAACAGCTGCCTCCGAATCCTTCTTCTTCGGTGGCATGTCGATGAAGACGATGAAGATTTAGCTTGCGTGCACGCCGGATCGGGTTCGCACAATCTCGACGCCCCCTACCTGGCGCGCCAAAGATGTCGGGGGGTGCTGATCCACCAACACCTATGGGGACAGGGCCCCTTTCGGTTCGGTGGGAGGCGGAGAGCGCACAAAGAGCGGATCGAGGCAGTACACGCGGGCGGTTTTTACCCAGCTTCGGGCCGCACGGATGCGTAAAACCGTACTGCTACTTGTTTGTGTGTATTTAATCTTTGCTCAGGAGCGATTGACGCTATCAGACTGAGCGTGGGAGTGTTTCTGGTGTTTTGAATGAGCCGAACCGGCCGAACCCCTTCTACGTTGCGTCTGGGCCTCCTTTTATACTCTCAAGGGGTCACCCACAGGTGGCAACGTAGACTAGAAGGGTAAAAATGGAAAAGGATGCGGTAGGTGCAGCTACCGCTACTGTGGATACAGTGCACCCTACCTAACTCTGACGGTAGGGGACAAGGGCATTAAATGCCTGTCTGAGTCTCCTAAACAGTGCAAAAGGTGACTGTTAGGAGCTCCACCGTTTGCCACGATGGGCTTCTCTTCATCTCCGCTTGCCACCACGTACCCCTAGCTGCACGGCCTCCTGCCACGTGTGCTTGGGGGAGTCCTAGAATGACACATTAGCAGGTGTGCTGGAGCGCGGGCACGAAGTGGGGGTTTCCCGCGGCAAGCTCCTTGCCGCGGCTGTCATCTTGTCGCGTCCGGAAGCTTGTCACTCGCCGGATCTTGCCGGGACGCAGGGCGCGTCGCGGCAAGCTTTCTTGGTATGCCTTGAGTGGCCTTCCCGGCAAGCTCCTCTTGCCAGGGTCTTGTCTCTTCCCGACAAGATCCTCTTGACGGGGCCTTGGTTGGCCTTCCCGGCAAGCTCCTCTTGCCGGGGCCTTGGCTCTTCCCGGCAAGATCCTCTTGCCGGGGCCTTGGTTGGCCTTCCCGGCAGGCTCCTCTTGCCGGGTCCTTGGTTGGCCCTCCCGGCAAGCTCCTCTTGCCGGGGCCTTGGTTTGTGTACTTTGTTCTTGAATGGTCTTCAAGGGAACCACGGAGGGTCTTGGCGGTCACCCGGCAAACCTTGCCGCGGGGTGCTGCAACTGCCCGTGCACGAGTTCGGGATACTAGGGTACCCCTACTCTAGTACACCGACACTAAGCAAGGATACTTTAATGCTTATTTTGGTAGACAATTAAAATACAATTCAAATATGCTTGGACACTTGGGTGATTATATGGCTAATGTCAAAGGTGAACTTAAACTTATTAGTAAACATGCTTCTATGGTTACCACTCAAGTAGAACAAGTCCTTAAATCTCAAAAGGAATGGCTCAATGAGATGAATAGTAAGAAGAATGATTATGCTGTTAAAGTGGCTACTAGAACTGGTAGAATGACTCATGAACCTTTGTATCCTAAAGGCCACCCTAAGAGAATTGAGCAAGATTCTCAGAGAAATAATATTGATGCACCTAGTTCTTCTAAAAAGAAGAAAAGGAAAAATGATAGAACTATGCAAACTTCTAGTGAACCTATTGCTGACCCACCTGATAATCCAAATGATATCTCTATGTCTGATGCTGAAACACAATCTGGCAATGAACATGAACCTAATGAAAATGTTAATGATGATGTTCATAATGATGCTCAACCTAGTAATGATAATGATATATAAATTGAACCTGCTGTTGATCTTGATAACACACAATCAAAGAATCAACGTTATGATAAGAAAGACTTTGTTGCTAGGAAACCTGGTAAAGAAAGAGAGCCTTGGGTTCAGAAACCCATGCCTTTTCCTCCCAAACCATCCAAGAAAAAGGATGATGAGGATTTTGAGCGCTTTGCTGAAATGATTAGACCTATCTTTTTGCGTATGCAATTAACTGATATGCTCAAAACCAATCCTTATGCTAAGTACATGAAAGATATTATTACAAATAAAAGAAAGATACCAGAAGCTGAAATTTACACCATGCTTGCTAATTATACTTTTAAGGGTGGAATACCAAAGAAACTTGGAGATCCAGGAGTACCTACTATACCATGCTCCATTAAAAGAAACTATGTTAAAACTGCTTTATGTGATCTTGGAGCCGGTGTTAGTGTTATGCCTTTCTCTTTATATCGTAGACTTGACTTGAATAAGTTGACACCTACTGAAATATCTTTGCAAATGGCTGAGAAATCAACTGCTATACCTGTCGGTATTTGTGAGGATGTGCCTGTTGTGGTTGCAAACTTTACTATTTTAACGGACTTTGTTATTCTTGATATTCCCGAGGACGATAGTATGTCTATTATTCTTGGAAGACCTTTTCCTAATACTGCAGGGTCTGTTATTGATTGCAACAAAGGCAATGTCACTTTTCATGTTAATGGTAATGAGCATACGGTACACTTTCCAAGGAAACAACCTCAAGTTCATAGTATCAATTCTATCGGAAAAATTCCATCGATTATATTTGGAGGTTTTGAATTTCCTCTTCCTACTATCAAGAAGAAATATGATATACTTATTATTGGGGATGTGCATATCCTCGTTGAGTTAACCTAGTGTTATTCGAAATTTCTCCGGTTTCGTGTTAATCGGAATGAGTTTGTTAACAAGACTTGATCAACCTTGTTAGTGGATTCCTTCTGACAAGCATGAGATGGATGAAACTAGAAGCACAACTTTCTGTACCTTCTCTGTACTTTCTGTTATTTAGTTGAAATAATATAAAAATAAATATTTTCTGTCTGTTATCTAATTATCCATGCAATATAAAAATGTCCCTAAAGTAAAAGTCCTCAGAATGACATGCCAATTTAATATGATTTTTTCGGGAATATTTGAGGATTTATGGAACAAAGAACACACCAGGTGGGCCAACCACCTTGCCACGAGGGTGGAGGGCGCGCCCCCTGCCTCGTGGGCCCACGGTGGCCCTCCTCCACTTATTCCTGCACCCATCCTCTTCTTCTTCCTCCCACAAACACGAAAAACCAACTCAAGCACGAGTTTCAACCCTCTTTGCTGCCATTTTCGATCTCCTTGCTCAAAGCACCTCTCACAAAACTGCTTGGGGAGATTGTTCCTTGGTATGTGACTCCTCCATTGGTCCAATTAGGTTTTGTTCTAGTGCTTTATTCATTGCAAATTTGTGTTGCTTAGGTGACCCTGTTCTTGAGCTTGCATGTCAAATTTATATGGTCAAAAGTAGTTTCGATGCATGATATAGGCCCTAGGCACTTGTAGGAGTAGTTGTTATCAATATTATTGAGTTTGGTTTACTTTTATTTTGAAGTTACTAAAAATTTCAGAATTTTTTCAGAAAATGATGAGGAGATTATTGAGGGGATCATCGAGCCAAAGCTCGAAGGAAAAGGCACCGAAGCCTAAGTATAATTTGCCGCGCACCGTGGAGGTTCGGGCGTGTGAATGGCCTTCCGAGGATTTCTTAAGAGCAGACAGGATTTATGAAGATTTTCATGAGTTGGCTCAGACTGCAGGCCTTACTGCTTTCCTCCACGACCAATGCGATTAGTATCTCTTACTCACAAATACCTTTGTGCAAAACTTTCATTTTCATTCTAGGAACTCACCACCTACGGTGGAGTTTCATTTATATGATGAGCATAAGGAGATGTCACTTTATGATTTCTGTCGGATTTGTTTAGTCCCTTTTGGGGGCAAGACAGAAGAACCACATCATGATGATGTGGAGGGGTTTATTGATACTATCACTGTAGGAGAAACTAGGAAGGTTTTCGATGCACGAATCACTAGCATACATTTTCCTGTTTATATTACTTTGCATTATTTGCTAGTCGTTGCTTAATTGGACGTGGAAACTGTGGAAACCTTAGTATCCCTGATATAATTATTCTACTCCACGGTTTATACAGTGATAACACTTTTAGTATGGGCGGTATTATTGCTAAACGGTTAAGTCTGAACTGTATAAAGGGCCCCATCTTTGGAGGCATCTATGCTACACGCCTAGCTGCACATTTTAACATACCTATTAGGCATGCTGAGAAGGAAGAAAAAGTGCTGCCTCGTGTTTATCTAGATTATAAAAGTATGGTGGCACATGATTTTATTATTAAGAATAGGGCAGGAGAGCTTAAATATCAATTGTTCTTTAATAAACATCATCCTGAGACTATTACCTTGCATGCTCCTTCTTTGTTTGATTTACTATAGGCACGTACCTTGTTTCGTTGACGGCTATTCACGCCTACCGGAACCCTGCACCAGCCGAGGAGCCAGAACCGGAACCACAATTTGATCCTTCACGGCAGTCTAACTATCAGTGGGATTCGAAGATGATTGCCAGCTAGTGGCAATCGAAGTCTTCTTCTTCCTCATCGCAGTACGACCCCAACAACTATTATTATGGATACCAGCCAGGCCACCCGTGGCCATAGAACAACTTAGGCCAAAATGCTAAGCTTGGGGGAGTATGTATTTCTCACCGACATTACATTTATGTTCACACACACTCATTGCCAGATGTCGGTGCTCATACTATTTCATTGTATCATCCATGCTAGTTTATTTACTTTTATGTTTTCTTCTTGTGTGTTTAATAAACCTTAAGAAAAAACCAAAAAAATAGTTGTAGCTTTTAATTAATTTACTTTCCATGCTTGTAGTAGTAACAAAAAAGAAAACCCAAAAATATTTCCTGTACTTCTTTAGCTTGTTGGGAGCTTTCTCGTGTAAATAGTTTTATTTATTTTCTTTCTTTGGGGGTCAGTAGGAGAAGACCATAATTAAATTGTTGAAATGGCTCTTATATGCATTATTGTTTATCTGACAAAAGAGCCCATATTGCCTTGTCTTCTCCTGTTTATTGAATGCGCGCAGATTCTAGCTTAGTCCAATGCACGTGCACTCTTATTATTATTCACATCGTTCAGTCATGCAAGTGAAAGGCAGTTATGATGATATATGATGGACTGACTGAGATGAGAAAAGCTGGTACGAACTCGACCTCTTTTGTTTTTGTAAATATGATGAGTTCATTGTTCTTGATTCATCTTGTTATCAATAAACATGTTTGCAATGACAATTAGAGATCATAGTTGCTTGTGCCATGCTTGATTAGCTATGAGTTATAATGGTTTACCTTGCGTGCCAACATGCTATTGAGATGGATAAGACGTGGTATGATGGGGTGGTATCCTCCTTGGAATGATTTAAGTGACTTGACTGGGCACATGTTCACGCATGTAGTTGAAACGAATCAACATAGCCTTCACGATATTTATGTTCATGGTGGATTATATCCTACTCATGCTTGCATCCAATGTTTATTAATTTTAATGCATGTACATGGATTTTGTCGCTCTCTAGTTGGTCGCTTCCCAGTCTTTTGCTAGCCTTCACCTGTACTAAGCGGGAATACTGCTTGTGCATCCAATCCCTTAAACCCCAAAGTTATTCCAGATGAGTCCACTATACCTTCCTATATGCAGTATCTACCTGCCGTTCCAAGTAAATTTGTATGTGAAAGTGCGTTATATCGACTAGAGGGGGGGTGAATAGGCGATTTTTATGAAAGTCTTCAAAACATGGGAGTTATGAAGACAAATGATAGAAATAAACCTAACACCCTGCAGCGGAAGGTAGACTACACTAGGCAAGCCATAGTCAAGTATTCAATAGAGTGAAAGCACAATGACTAATAGCAGCGATGTAGTAAGGATCAGATAGGAAGATATTATGAAGCCATACAGAACACGCAGTCACTCAATGAAGACAAAAGATAGTGCAAACATACAATGACTTCACAAGGAGTAACAGTAAGTAAAGGGAAGGGAAGATGAAACCAGTGACTCGCTGAAGACAGTGATTTGTTGGACCAGTTCCAGTTGCTGTGAAAACTGTACATCTGGTTAGGGCGGCTAGGTATTTAAACCTTATGACACACAGTCCCGGACACCCAGTCCTGAACACGCAGCTCAGGACACCCAGTCCTCACCGTATTCCCCTTGAGCTAAGGTCACACAGACCTCGCCCAATCACTCTGGTAAGTCTTCAAGGTAGACTCCCAAACCTTCACAGACTTTGTTCACCGGCAATCCACAATGTCTCTTGGATGCTCAGAACGCGACGCCTAACCGGCTGGAGGATGCACAGTCCTCAAGTGTAATAAGTCTTCAGATCACACAGACAAGAAGACTTAAGTGATGCCTAATTCTCTTTGGCTCTGGGTGGTTAGGGCTTTATCCTCGCAAGGAATTCTCTCTCAAAGGCTTCGAGGGGGTTGCTCTCAAATGACAAAAGTCGTACTCTTAATCTAAGCAGCCAACCGTTTATGGTTGTAGGGGGTGGGCTATTTATAGCCACTTGGCAACCCGACCTGATTTGTCCGAAATGACCCTGGGTCACTAAGGAACTGACACGTGTTCCAACGGTCAGATTTCAAACTCACACGGCAACTTTACTTGGGCTGCAAGCAAAGCTGACTTGTCCGACTCTGGACAAGATTCGCTCTCATAGTCTTCACTCGAAGACATAGGTTTTGGTTAGGCATCACTTCAGTCATTCTGACTGGTTCTCTTGGACCCCACTTAACAGTACGGTGGTTCCTATGACTCAACACAAAAGAAAGAGAACTACGAAAGATATAAGTCTTCGAGCTCCATAGGCTTCATGTGGTGTCTTCTCTTGTCATAGTCTTCAATGTGAATATCTTCATATACCACCTTTGACTTCAATGTCTTCATACATTTTTAGGGGTCATCTCTGGTAGGAAAACCGAATCAATGAGGGACTTCTACCTGTGTTATCCTGCAATTCTCACAAACACATTAGTCCCTCAACTAGGTTTGTCGTCAATACTCCAAAACCAACTAGGGGTGGCACTAGATGCACTTACAATCTCCCCCTTTTTGGTGATTGATGACAAACTAGTTGAAGTTTTCAACGGGGAATATAATCTGTGGAATTGTAAAGGATAAGGAATTGTCTTCATAAGTTGCAAGGGCTCCCCCTGAAGATGTGCATATAAGTAATTTGCTTTTGGAATGCAAATGCACATGGCAGGTTGTACTTGTGGAGATCCACTTCAACTTATGATGACAATCCACTATGCATGTGAAAGTATATGAAGATAATGACATGCATAATGGAAAATGGACGTCTACAGAATGATCTAAGTGCGGAATTTATCGTCGCACATGCGGAATTTATCATCGCAAAACAAGGTGGCAGATAAGTAGTAGACGACCATCGAGTTTAAGTGTTACAACTCAAAGAACCAAATGTAGCAAAACGAGAGTTGTAAGCACGAAGCAAAATATAAAGCACCCGCCCATATGGACCTGCTTGAAGACTATCAACCTCATATGCTTCTCCCCCTTTTGTCAGTAAGGACCAAAAAGGTTTGGAGACATAGAGCATCTACTCGTTCCCATGTGGAGTAGGTGAAGTAGCAGGGTCATTGGTGGTGTTTGGCGGTGCTGAAGAGCTTGGAGCAGAGTCGAAGCATGCTGAAGGAGGTGGCGGTGAAGTAGCATCGTCTTCATCCTCGATGACTCTAGGAGTCACAGTTGCAGCAGAGGAACAGAACTCAGAGTCTTCAAGGGATGGAGTTCGTCGCAGCACAACCCTTCAAGGAGGTGTGGAGTCAAACTTGAAACGCTCAGTGAAGCCATCCTCTTGAAGATCATCTTCAAACACATCATTGTTAGCCCTTGCCATGTGCGGCGAGAGGTTTCATGGGCAACAAAAGCATTCTTGGTGGCAAGATTGCGAATGCGATTAACATCCACCAAGAGGCTTTGCATCTGATGCTTCAGCCAGTCATGATGCCTATCCTGTTTCTGATGAAGAGCCACAAGAAGCTCTCGGTTGTTGAGAACACGAGTGCGCTTCTTGGGTCGTTGAGCAGTTGTACTATCAGTGGCTTCAGTGGAAGCAGGATGTGGTGCACGTGTAGTGCCAGCCAAAGGATACACACGTGTGACTGCTTCAACTCCTTTAATGTTCTGAGAGAAACTCTGATGCTCTGCATTCTGAAGACTTAGAGGTTCTTTGGCAGGCTCAGGATAGATGGCTTCAATAGAGATATCCACATCAGGCAGAAAAATCCGATGATTGCGAGCAGATGGCTGATATGAGATAGCGGAGTGAAGTTTGATTAGCCGCATTACCCATGGGGCATAGAACTTCAAGCCAAACAGATCAGAGCCTGATGCAGCAAGTTGGCGAATGAATAAGTCCTGTGCATTGAAGCATTTTCCATGAAGAATATAGAAGACCAAAGTCTTCATTGCACCCTCAAGCTTGGCATTTGGAGAGTGCCCTTTGATGGGCCAGAGAGTTCGCCTGATGATGTGATAGATGGTTCTTGGCAGATACTCAAGGTCTTTAACGAAGAACTCCGTGGGATAAGCAGCATCTTGGGCAATGGCTTCATCATGCTGAGCATCTGACTCATATCAGGTTCAGACTTCTGAAAGATGCTCTCAATAGCTTCACTATGAAGCTGACAGCCATGCTCGTAGAGATCGCCAGGAGTGGGCAAACCAGTGAGCTCAATGATGTCAAATGCATTGGCTTCGTGATGAACGTTTCCTGTCATCCACTCCAGGACCCAAGTCTTCGGATCTCTGCTGTATCCGCAGATGTGAAGTGTGGCATAGAATTGGAGCAGCAACTCTTCATTCCAATGCTCTTGGTCAGTAACAAACGGCAGCAGTCCAACTTCCTTGAAGCAATCCAAAGCTTCTTCCAGACAGGGCAGACCAGCTATAGCTTCAATGTCAAGGCGCTTGTGTGGGAAGATGCGACCTTGGTTTTAAAGAATGCATGAGTAATAGCTTTGTTGCGGATAGCTCCAGAACCAATCAGATGATATCCTTTCCCTTGAGTAGGGGTTCCTAGAGCTATCGAAGAATGTGTTGTCTGCTCTGAAGCCATTGATATTGAAGGAGCCAGGTGCTGATGCAGGACCTGGGAACCTTGGCAATCTTGGGATTGGCTTCTGTACCTAAGGCCTGTGCTCAACATGATAGTCGAACTGGGGACCGGCAGCAGACTCAGGAACAGAAGTGGCGGGATCAGTGGCTTCGCTGTCTTCTGATGCTTTTGTTGGGGAGGGCTCCACATTAGCTTCATTGGTGGTTGTGGCAGCCTCAAGATTTTCATCCTCCACTTGACGAGCTGGAGGGTCGGTCACAAGCACGTTCTCCTTGAGAACTGCTTCTTGGTGGGATAGGGGAGTGGGAACTTGTGGGACTTCTTCTTCCGCGGCTGATGCAGCCGGATTGTCTTTAGCAGAGACTTGAGGCCCTGGGCCTTTGCGAAGCCTGCGCAACGCAGGCGACGCCTGTGTAGTTGGAGTTGGCTGGGCCTCAAAGTCTTCTTCCTCTTGTGGGCGATCCGCCCATGAAGCATTCTGTGCAATTGGCGTCAGTGGACGACCAATGCTGATGAGTTCGTTGTTCTCTAGCTGAGGAAGGACTACACCATCTTCTACATGGTCATGTTGACCAATGTCTTCAGCAGAGATGGGATCAGCTGCTGGAAAGTCTTCAGCTTCATGAGCCTCTGTGGAAGCAGGCTCATGGATTATCAGTTGGCGTTTAGCTTCAGGACAGACCATAGAAATGGGTTCAACTATCAAAGGCTCTATGGGAGCAGCTCGATCTTTCTTGGTCTTCCTCTTCTTCTTGGATGGGGCAGTAGGAGAGGCTTCAGGATGTTTCCTCTTCCTGGCTTCAGCCTTAGCAGTCCTCGTCTTCTTGAGCTCTGAAGCGGTTGACCGGCTTTTTGGCTTCGAGCCAGTCATTCTTGTTGGGAAGACAATAGGAACTGCTTCCTGCCTTGGTGCGTCGGGTTCAGCCGTAGCAGGCTTCTTCTTCTTCTTTGCAGCCATCCTGGGGTCGATGCCAGGACGCCCAAGGGCCTTGCGCTTCTCAGCCTCATTGTAGGCTTGCACACATCTGTCAGCCAGAGCCTTCATGCGCTCATGCGAACCCTGAGCTTCTGCACGTTTCTTCAGAAAGGCTTCCTTGAGCTCGTGCATCATGATCTTGAAGTTCTTCACTTCTTGCACACTGAGCTTGGCCATATGCTTCTTGAACTGAGAAAAGTGTCAAATTTGAACACGGTGATTAGCAGGGTTTATGTTCATCATAGAAAAAAAACTCATGGATGAAGGACAAAGGAAATTTGGATTCCCATTCAATTTTGGTGATTTCCTATCAGACACGATTCATCTCCGTCACCTCTGCAAACCGTGTGTGTTCACTCACACATGCAAAAGGAAAAAGAAAACCCTCGCCCACTTCATCCCCACTCACTCATCGCGGACTCCTCCGCAACTTTGCACCCTAAGCTCGACGGCTGTTGGCGGCGGGCGTAGGTCACGCTCTAAACGGCACCGGATTTCGCCTCCACTGCTTTTCGCTGCCTATCTGCACCAACATTCTAGACTCTGGTTGACTGGGGTTTTCTGTGGGATTGGGCCAGGGATTTTTCTCATGGAGAAGGTAATCAACTTAATTAGAGAAATATTCACTCATCTCTTATCGCAGTCCGTCCGTCGCTGTTAATCAACCGGCGAAAATCACCATGGAATCATTTTTGTTCTAGCTGATTCGTGGGTGTTCATTCATGTGTGCACAGTGCAAGAACAAAACGGGCAACTGTGGCCATGGCCAGTTGGAAACGAAGTTCTATCTCACCACTCCGGATGACTTCAGGGAGTGCTCGGTATGTTCAATCTCAACCTACCACGGTCGGCATGGCCTAAATTTGTGAACATATACCGTCTGTTGCTACATTATCTATATATTTGCATCAAATTTTGTTACATTATCTATTTTTAATTCTATATTTTTGTACTTTGCTTGCATCTATATATGGATATGTTCTATCACTTACTCCCATATTTGCATCTTGCTCGGTTATTTAAATATATCTAATTTACGATCTTAATTTTCATTTCAAGCAGTCACTGGTGCGCGTCGGTCCTAAACAAACGGTTTAAAACCCCTTTACGTGATGGCATCTGGAACCGTCGCCAAGTGAGTGTGGGCGATAGGGGGGTCCTTCCCACATGACCTAGAAACCGTCGGGGATATGCCCTCCTAGCACACACATTTGGCAAAATGAGGTCGTGTGCGACCGGCGAGCACTCAAATACGGAAATACTTACAGTAGAGCTAAAAAAATATAATTATACGGCGAAATTGTTTCTGGTCGCAAGTACATCCCACACAGTCAGTCCCCGCTAAACGTTTCCGTTTGTATGCACATCCCACACAACCGCTCCAAGGAAAATGTTTCCGTTCATAGGTACATCACACACAATTTTTCCCGTTAAATCGTTTGCGTTTTTGAATGTATCACACACGGTCCGTAGAAGAAACTGTGTGGCAAAGGTTGTCCATCACACACAGTTTTTATGTGGTAAACGTTTGCGCAAGGTGGCCTAACGCAAATAGTTTTCAAGAGAAAGTCGTGTGTGATTGTTCGTTGATCCAACACGGTTTATTCCTAGAAACTGTGTGCGTTGCGTGAGGTCATCGCCCACGATATTTTTTCAACAACCGTTTGCAATAGCAAAACACAATTAGCAGGCTAATTTTCCATTAGCAGGCTAATTGTCTGATTATTTATAATCCATTTATTAATCTAATTGACATTTCATATTAAGCACACAATATATTTCATTTCCATATTAAGGAAGCAGAATTTCATAATTGAAATACATCAGAGTACAACATGATATAGCTTCAGCACTCAGTAACCCCATTACACAATTGCACCAACAGCAAGTTCCACATGCAACATGTAGAACCTTTAAAAATTAGCATCATAGACGGTATATAGACAGATGCATCTCATGTGGAAAACTGCTAAAGCGGAAGGCGAATATTGAGCCTTCATTCATGTTGAAGGTCTTCGCAACTTTAGGCCAGTGTCTGTGGATGATTGACCGTCCGTCCTTCGTCCTCTTCAGGAACACTTCAATATTGAACCGTGGGTGTTGTATGAAAACCTTCCTCGCCTCCTGACCATAGAGGTGGTTTGAGAGGTAATCATCAGTGAACTGCTTTGGAAAGGCCTGAAAACAAGGATGTGCATAAATATCTTCTCTATATTGGAAATGGGGCAAAGGAATAAAAAAGGCAAGGTATAATAGTTAGTACCATCTTCTAGTGAAACTGATGTCTTCTTCATTGTGCAGACAAAGATCTTGTTGTTTTTCGTCGCTAATTTCTTTATCCTGACAATCTTTCGGAGTTTCTTGATTTGATTGATATTCATGGACAACTCATTTCCTGATATGCAAAAAGGGTCGAACAGTGGGTCAAAACCTCTGACAGCAGGACCTACATGTGCAAGACCAAATTGTTAAAAACCAAAATATTAGAATGGTTCCTGCAATTGCACAATAATGTGCTATTAGAAAATGGACCATGCACGTGCTAACCTCGATTGCAAACCTCAGTGCTTCCCATTGTTTCCCTGCAACACATATAAGGTAGTTAGTCATCAGGTTAAGTGAGGGTTCGCATGCTATCAGTAAAATATGTTGATGAAAAATAAGCACATTGCAGATTCATCAAATTAATAGAAGCCACACGGAAAACCCATTTACCCAAACCAAGCATGATTAAGAACTAGGAAATATAGCACTTGTATATGTTTCTCATGTATTAAGTGCAGCCAAATTCGATTTATTCCTCACATGCACAACAATACAAAATTCTACCCACGACAATTGGACATCGCCTTGCAGAATTGAACCAAGAAGTTAACTAAACACCACAACAAATGAACCAAACATTAACTAAGCACCACATTGCATAATATAACATACTCCTAATAGAAGATCAGAGAGTTAACCAAACAGTTAACTACAACCAATTGTAGCAATTGTATTTGTTTCTCATGTATTTACTACAGCCAAATTCAATTTATTCCTCACATGGTATACAATAACAGAATGCACCCACAATTTTGTAAAGATAAATTTGATTTATTTCTAACATGGAAGACAACACAAAATTGCAGCCCGAAGAATTAAACATCACATTTGCAGAATTAAACCAAATAGAACACTGAAGACAACAACTAATTATCAAAATAGTTAATAAGTGAGCACCACACTACACGACATATAGAACATATACACTAGAGCAACAGATTGCATGGTGAAATTAGATAGCATAATTCACTAGAATATGTGAAGGAAAGGCAGGAGCAGCACACACAACGGGTAAACCGAGCATGCTTAACCGGCATAGCTAGCAATTGGCAAGGTGCTCCTTCAAGATCTGGGGGTCGGCACGAATGGCATCCATCGCGACCTCATCTGCGCGTGCGGCTGCGATTTGCTTCTCTGCTGCCAAATGCTCCTTGAGGTCCTGGCTATACTACGTGCACCATGGCTTACGCCGGCACTTTTTTGGTAGAGGGGTCGGTGATTTGGGTGGAAGGTGTCGCTCTTGCACCGGCGGTTAATGACCCACAGTGTAGGGGATCTATCGTAGCCTTTTTGATAAGTAAGAGTGTCGAACCCAACGAGGAGCAGAAGGAAATGATAAGCAGTTTTCGGTAAGGTATTCTCTGCAAGCACTGAAATTATTGGTAACATATAGTTTTGTGATAAGGTAATTTGTAACGAGTAGCAAGTAATAAAAGTAAATAAGGTGCAGCAAGATGGCCCAATCCTTTTTGTAGAAAAGGACAATCCTGGACAAACTCTTATATGAAGGAAAGTGCTCTCGGGGACACATGGGAATTATCGTCAAGCTAGTTTTCATCACGTTCATATGATTCACGTTCGGTACTTTGATAATTTGATATGTGGGTGGACCGGTGCTTGGGTACTGTCCTTACTTGGACAAGAATCCCACTTATGATTAACCCCATTGCAAGCATCCGCAACTACAACAGAAGTATTAAGGTAAACCTAACCATAGCATGAAACATATGGATCCAAATCAGCCACTTACGAAGCAACGCATAAACTAGGGTTTAAGCTTCTGTCACTCTAGCAACCCATCATCTACTTATTACTTCCCAATGCTTTTCTCTAGGCCCAAACCATGGTGAAGTTTCATGTAGTCGACGTTCACATGACACCACTAGAGGGATGACAACATACATATCATCAAAATATCGAACAAATACAAAATTCACATGACTACTTATAGCAAGACTTCTTCCATGTCCTCAGGAACAAACGTAACTACTCACAAAGCATATTCATGTTCATAATCAGAGGGTATTAATATGCATAATGGATCTGAACATATGATCTTCCACCAAGTAAACCAACTAGCATCAACTACAAGGAGTAATCAACACTACTAGCAACCCACAGGTACCAATCTAAGGTTTGGATACAAGAGATGAACTAGGGTTTGAGATGAGATGGTGCTAATGGAGATGTTGATGGAGATTGACCCCCTCCCAATGAGAGGATCGTTGGTGATGATTTCCCCCTCCCGGAGGGAAGTTTCTCCGGCAGAACAGCTCTGCCGGAGCCCTAGATTGGTTCCGCCAAGGTTCCGCCTCGTGGCGGCGGAGTTTCTTCCCAAAAGCTTGCTTCTTATTTTTTCTCGGACGAAAGACCTCATATAGAAGAATATGGGCATCGGAGGGCCACCAGGGAGCCCATGAGGCAGGGGCGCGCGCCCAGGGGGTAGGGCGCGCCCTCCACCCTCATGGCCAGGGTGTGGGCCCCCTCTTTACATTTTTTAAACTGAAAAGGCGGTACACGGGGGGGGGGGGGGGGGGGGGTGCATTCGGTGGAAGTTTTGGGCCAAGTTAGTAATGGCGCACCGTGGGAGTGGTGCGCCATTACTAGTTAAACTAGTAATGGCGCACCACACCCATGGTGCGCCATTAGTAGTTTTGAAAAAAAACAAATTCTGATTTTTTTTACAAAAAAAACTTAGTAATGGCGCACCAGTTGATAGTGCACACTGTCCACTGGTGCGCCATTACTAGTTTTGAAAAAAATAAAAACATTTTGAAAAAAAATTGAAAATAATTTACTAATGGCGCACCGTGGATGTGGTGCACCATTACTAGTTTAACTAGTAATGGCGCACCACACACACGGTGCGCCATTACTAGTTTTGAAAAAAATGAAAAAAAAATGTTACTAATGGCGCACCGTGGATGTGGTGCGCCATTAGTATTTGGACACTAATGGCGCACCAACACATGGTGCGCCATTAGTATATACTAATGGTGCACCACATGTCTGGTGCGCCATTAGTGTCATTTCCATCTATAGCCCTTTTCCTAGTAGTGCTCCATGTCTAGCTCGTGCCCGACGGTCTCCTAGGGAAGGGGCTCCGTGGCATCCATCGCACCATACTCGACAAGCAACTCGCCATCCGCGTCCGCCATCTCTTTGGAAAAGGCCGCCACGAGCTTGGCGTGGGCGGACGCGATCTGGTCTTGGATGGGCTCCGTCGTCGCAAGGTATGCGGCGGAGGAACGGACGGCTGCTCGAACGCTCTCGGTGATTGCCAGCTCTTGGTCGTGGGTTGCCGACCGTTGTCGGAGAAGCTTTGTTCGATTTGTGCAGTGACCGCCAAGAGCTAGGCGTGGGCGGCCTCGACATGGTCGTGGGCGGCCTCCATCAGGGCTAAGGCCGCCGCTGCGAAACAGACAGCTGCTGTGCCGCTCTCGCCGGTTGCTATCCCCGAGGCAGATATTGCTGCCGCCACCTGAGAAGCAATAGCGGCCGTTTGGGATGCCTTTGCCGCCGGGTCGCAGATTGCGGCCGCGCTCATGCACCTTGTTAGCACGCGCAAGGCGGCTGTGGCCGCGCTCTCGCCGGAGTGGGCCATCGAAGTTGCCCACATGACGCGGGTCCATGTGCCCATCTTTCACAGGCGATGATTGAACAGTGAAATGATATTTTGGGAGCGAGCTAGTGTGCTTGAGACGCTGGCTGTGGACAGTAGCTGACGCACCTTCTCGCATAAGCCATAGGCGTACTATACACCGACGGTGCTCCAAGATATTTTGTATTACGTCTCACACAGTTGCTAATAATAAACTGTGTTTGATCTACTTGATTTTTCATCCTGATTTGAATTACATAATAGGGTCACAGCGGAAACGGACGGTGTTTGAATTGCTAGACCTTTTATCTGGAGTGAACATGCAACTATATGAGTGTCGTAAAAGAATTGGAATTATTCCGGGTTCGTTTGAACATTTTATACATTAAATTGGTTTTCTAGCCATTTCAGGTGAACAATTCAAATTTGAACTACATGCACATTCTCCAGTGCATATAAATTGGTTGAAAAATAAAATTTGTGTCCTTGGGTGCATGCTTAGGTCCCATGCAAGAAATGGGAATGAATTTCAAACACCGGGGCACCATTGATTGCCGGCAAAACATTGAGATGCCTGGTTTTTAAATTCTAGTAAATCCAAAACTCGTCTGAAATTCATGAAACTTGGCATGCTATCATGGAGCGGTATCAACATGTCGTGGTACAAATTTTGTCCCATTTGGGGCAGGCTTGGGTATATGCTTCTCACAAACCGAAGCGTCTCACAACAAGCATGATGGTTTTCGGTAGGGAACGTCCCACCTTTGGGGACGAAACGATATCCATTGCCTCTTATTGCTTTCAATATTTTTTCTAGTGTCAACATAGAACAACAGGAGTGTTGTGTGAATTTTTGTGATTTTTCGGGGTTCGTTTGGACATTTTTATGCATTAACTGAGTTTTCAATGCATTTTATGTGCATAGTTCAAATTTGAACTACATGCACATGCTCTAGTGTATTTAAATTGGTTGAAAAATCAAATATGTGTCCTTGGGTGCATGCTTAGGTCCCATGCAAGAAATGGGAATGAATTTCAAACACCGGGGCACCATTGATTGCTGGCAAAACATTGAGATGCCTGGTTTTTAAATTCTAGTAAATCAAAAACTCGTCTGAAATTCATGAAACTTGGCATGCTATCACGGAGCGGCATCAATATGCCGTGGTACAAATTTTGTCCCATTTGGGGCAGGTTTGGGTATATGCTTCTCACAAACCGGAGCTTCTCACAACAAGCATAATGATTTTTATAACATGCATTAACATTTTGTTGGTTAAATTTGAGGGAAAAGTATGGAACAGAATATAAAGGAGACTATAGACTAGACGGAGGTGGTACCACAAGGCTGCTCTCTACGCAGCGACGCAACTGTCGGCCAGCTTGTAGGCGACCATTTCCTGCGTGTTCAACTACTCTATGCGTGTGGTTGCTTGTGGTTCAGGCGGCCGCGGCGCGCTCTGCTCGCGTCCCGCCGCACGCGCTCAGCTATCGCGTCCCTCCGGGTGCTCTGCCCTTGTCCCTCCATGCATGCTGCCAGTGTTTTGGGCCGGCGCACGATCATGCATGTTCGCGTGCAAGCGGTTGCGCCGGGCGCGGCGCGATGATGCAGTTACCCGCTGCAAAAACTGCCATGCGGACGCGCCGAGAATCCATGACGCCCGACCCCCTTTTATTCCTGCGGCCATTTACCTTCATCTCCCGTCTCACACGACACAATAAGCACACCCACGAGGACACATATAGAGAGGACATCCAGCGGTTCCAATGGCGCTCCCCGTGGCTCCAATGGCGCTCCCAGCGGCCGACGACGACAATGACAATCAGTTCACCACGCATCACGTAGTGGACACCCACGTGAGGGGGAAGGCCCTCTCGGTGGTGTACACGAATGATCCGGTCTCGGTGGAGAGCTCCATCCAAACTATGGAGCAGTTCCTTGTCGAGGACAAGTATGGAGTGGTCGGCTTCGACCTCGAGTACACCATCGGTCGTGCCGGGCACGATCAGAAGGTTGTCGTCGCCCAGTTGTGCGTGCGGTATGACGTCCTCGTCTACCACTACCACCTTGCCACAAGGCCTTGCGAGCATTTCTGCAAGTTTATCAACAACTCCGGCTACAGTTTCGCTATGGTGGACACCACCAACGATCTAAAAGCGCTCAAGGTTTCGGACTTGAAATGCCCGAATCTTGTCAACATCCAAAGCCACTACAAGGTCTAGGGCAGCAACAAAAGCAAACTCAACTCCCTGGTTGACCTTGCCTCGGCCATCATCGACCCCTACTACGCGAAGATGAAGCAAGAGAGCAATAAGGACAGGAAGGCCTGGCACAGTGTGTGGCATAAGAGACTGGATGACCAACATGTCAAGTACGCGACCATGGATGCGTACACAAGCTACGAGATGTACATGCAGATCGTTGACATGAGGAACTATCTTCTTCCTGACCAAGACGAGGGATCAAGCCACATAGCAGTGGCGGGAGCGTCACAAGAAGTAGATGACTAGACGATCGTTTCTCCTACTTTAGAATGCATGCAATTGTTTATTGAGATGTGTGCGAATGATCTATATAGTCACTTATGTAATTGGATGTTTATTTCAGTTATATATATACATGTTATTCTACTGTAGACAGAGCAATTCACACGGCTTATTAGCAGCAATCGTCTGTGTTATTATTGGTCTTCGCACACATTTCAGTTGACGGACCTGTTTGCCGCGTATAACACATCTTGTTCAGTTGAACCGTTTCCATTGTGTTGCCTAATCACACACGGTTCATCCTAGTGAACTGTATGTTGTATACCGCACATGCCTTCATCTGGCTGCCCGTTTCTTTTGTGGCTCCTCATCCCAAACAGTTAATTGAGTTGAACTGTATGCCCTACATTGCACACGCAACAAAATTCAGAACCGTGTTTGATGCATCTGTCATCGCAAACGTTTTGCACCTTTTTTGATGGGTTTTTTACACCACCGTTTGCGATTATGGCATCACAGACAGTTTCGTTAAAGGGTCTCTGATCGTAGTGTCGCATTTGGACCATCCTGCAGTAGTGAGTACATCCCTTGCTTTGCAAGAACGGGAGTAGAAGGAAATCTTGGGCTTTATGTAACACCCAAAGACCGGAGCTTCAGATGCCTTCCATGTTTTCCGAGATTTGTCGTGAATTTGTTTCGTTCGTTGCTTTCACCATTGCGTCATGTGCATTGCATCATGTTAACTTGCACCCCTTTTAAAAACTCAACTAAATAAATTGTATGGGTCTTAGATCCATTTAAACCGACGGAATTCACATGGTGATTCTCTTTACAACATATCCTCCCAATATTAGGGAGCTGGAATAAATATTCCATTCATTTGGAATTCACCATAACACACTTGAAAAATATCCCAATGCCTTTGTTATCTTAATTCTTGGTCTCCAACCTTGCCATATATTCTTTCATCATATTCCGAAGCTCCACCCAAAATGCGAACATTTTTGGACACTTCTAAAACCAAGTCCTACCTCAAACCCATTTGAATTAAATTCAAATGAGTTTGAATTTACATCTTTCAATCATGGCCCTTTCTATTTTCTTGGAACAAGCATATTTTTGTGAGTTCGGGAAAATTATCCCCATGCCCAAAATCTTTCCCTAACCCTCTCTTTCTTTTCCTCTCTATATTTTCTTTTCTGCTAAAGAAATATGAGGGAGAGAGAGAAAGCCCAGCTGGCTGGCCCATCTGCAGCCCGGACCGGCCCAAACCTCCTCTGGGCCAGCAGACCCGCGGTAAACCCTAGCCACTAGGGAGCCCGACTCCTCTCTCTCTCGATCTCACCTTCTCCCTCCAGGCAGCGCCGCCACACCCATTGTCCCTCTCCCTCGATCCCCATCTCTCCTTCTCTCGCTCATCTCCCTAGCCTCTCCTGCCCAATCCCCATCGACACTCTCTCCCTCTCATCCTCCCACACCGCCGCCACTTCATGCCTGAGCAGCCAGTGCCAGGGGTAGGCGCCGCATTCGTCCACATCACATGCGCCTCCTCCTCTCCCCTGCGTCAAGGTCGCCATCTCTTCCAGACCTGCAGGCCACCAAGTCCAATGCCAGCCGGCGCCCCTTCGCTCGACCCGCACGACTGCTCCTCTGCCTCATTCCATGTTGCCCCGTCAAGGCTTTGGTTTCGGCAAGAGACGTCCATCCCCGACGCCTCCTCCACGTCGTCCTCCACCGGCCAGGACCCTCCAGCGCCGCTGCTTCCTTCCTCCTGCTGCTCGGTCCCCTGTTTCACGAACAAGGAGTCCAGCACTGCTGCGTCCTCTGCTTCCAGCGAGCCGTGCCGCTTGTTCCCCCTCATTGACCCGATCTGGGGCTAGCATGGACGAGCACCTGACCCGGCCATCATATGCTGCTACCTCGAGCAGTCTCGCCACGGCCATCACCTCCCCGATGCCCTTGCTGCTGCTAGACCACATCGGTGCCATCAGGGAGTACCATGGCTGCCACCGAGACACTTGGATTCGCCAAGATCGGCAAGTACCATGACTTACGACACATGAACGGCCACCGCACCGAACGCCAAAGTACAGGATGATCTGCCAAGCCCCTGGACGCCATGTACCACTACAATCGTTCTGTTATGTTTCGTCTTTGTCAAGTACCTATGGACGCCAAGTACCACAATGTTGGTGCCCCTCCAGTTCGGCTACACGAAAACGTCAAGTACCCCTTCATGTCGGCAAGACCCGCAAGTCAGACCCCAAATGATCGACGACTCGTGGATCATGCACAACTACCGTCGCATTGGGTTTCGTCAAGTTCCTCGCCATGACTATGAACGTCTATGAACCATGTACAACTATCGTTGCCCAAAGAACCGTGGGTCACAAGACTCGTGTACGACTATCGCGAGTACCTCTACCGTCGTCGTGTACCACTACTTCCACTACCCTCGCTGTGGACCAATTGTACAACTACTTCCATCTACATCCCTTCGAACTCGAACCGTCCCGAACCGCACACTTCGTAGGTATAACCCCCGAGTCGATGACCCCGTGGATGAATGCTTGCGATGTATGAGATGCACCCTTTTGTTTGCACCATGTCCTAAGTGCCCTCGTTTACCTTGTCGTCGACACATGGGGAACCCGGTTACCGGGATCACCCCACCATCTTTCATGACACGCTCTCGTCACACTTTCTTTTGCACCAGTATTTCTATCAAGTTACCGGAACCGGAACGTTGACGGCATCATTTTCGTTATCGTCATCGTGGCACCCCTTTCTTTCTACCACGGTGACAAATGCTCTCATCATGCTCTTATCAACATTTTCATAAATATTTCATAAAACTTGCAAATGTCATCCGCATCATGATAACAACATTTGAAATGGTTAAAATTGTTGTTTGCCTTAAATTGGAAAATGCATATGGGGATTTTTCGGAATTATTATTGTTATTTCTGGCCTCATTTAGAATTGCCTAAATAGTTAATTTACTTATGTTTCACCTCTTGCCATGTTAACCAATATTTAATTTTTGTTGAGTGGATTAAACAAGAGAGAACTAAATAATCAAATGTGGTGTTTTGTCAATATGCAACTTGTTGCATATTGAGCTCCACTAAATTTGTAGTATTGTTTGTGCACTTTTCCATGCCATGCCTCATTAGACCGGACATGCATCATACTTGGTTGTGCATCATGCCATGTTTATGCTTGTGTGTTTACTATGTTGCTTTCTTCTTTCCGGGTTGCTTCTCTTGTTAGCTTCAGTTTCGTTCCGGAGTTGTGGGGATTCATTTGACTATGTCTGTTTGTCTTCTTCGTGGACTCGTTCTTCTTCCTTGCGGGACCTCAGGCAAGATGACCATACCCTCGAAATCACTTCTATGTTTGCTTGCTAGTTGTTCGTTCTATCGCTATGTCACGCTACCTACCACTTGTTATATCATGCCTCCCATGTTGCCATGTCAAGCCTCTAACCCACCTTCCAAGCAAACCGTTGTTTGGCTATGTTGATCATCCCCTCTTATAGTGTTGCTAGTTGCAGGTGAAGCTGAAGTTTGTTCCATGTTGGGACATGGATATGTTGGGATATCACAATATCTCTTATTTAATTAATGCATCTATATACTTGGTAAAGGGTGGAAGGCTCGGCCTTATGCCTGGTGTTTTGCTCCAATCTTGCCTCCCTAGTTTCCGTACGCGATTGGGTGTTATGGGAACCCCTTGACTGTTCGCTTTGAATAAAACTCCTCCAGAAAGGCCCAACCTTGGTTTTACCATTTGCCTCACCACCACCTATACTTCTCCCTTGGGAGTCGCACTCTCGAGGGTCATCTTTATTTTAACCCCCCCCCCCCCCGGGCCAGTGCTTCTCTAAGTGTTGGTCCGAACCGGGCAACCTGCGGGGCCACCGTGGGGCAACTAGAGGGCTGGTTTTACTCGTAGCTTGACCTATCCGGTGTTGCCCTGAGAACGAGATATGTAGAGCTCCTATCGGGATTGTCTGCACATCGGGCGGCTTTGCTGGTCATGTTTTACCACTGTCGAAATGTCTTGTAACCGGGATTCCGAGACTGATCGGGTCTTCCCTGGAGAAGGAATATCATTCATTGACCGTGAGAGCTTGTGATGGGCTAAGTTGGGACACCCCTGCAGGGTTTAAACTTTTGAAAGTCGTGCCCGCGGTTATGTGGCAGATGGGAATTTGTTAATGTCCAGTTGTAGAGAACTTGACACTTGACTTGATTAAAATGCATCAACGGCGTGCGTAGCCGTGATGGTCTCTTTTTGGCGGAGTCTGGGAAGTGAACACGGTCTTGTGTTATGCTTGAACGTAAGTAGTTTCAAGATCACTTCTTGATCACTTGTAGCTTCACGACCGTTGCGTTGCTTCTCTTCTCGCTCTTATTTGCGTATGTTAGCCACCATATATGCTTAGTGCTTACTGCAGCTCCACCTCACTACCTTCTACTAACCATAAGCTTAAATAGTCTTGATCTCGCGGGGAAGAGATTGCAGAGTCCTCGTGACTCACAGATACTTCCAAACAGTTGCAGGTGCCGATGATACCAGTGTAGGTGACGCAACCTAGCTCAAGTGGGAGGTCGATGAAGATCTTGATCGTTGTTTTGTGTCTTTTCCGGTCGATCATTAGTGGAGCCCAGTTGGGACGATCGGGGATCTAACATTCGGGGTTGTCTTCTTTTATTTTGGTTCCGTAGTCGGACCTTGATTGTATTCTGGATGATGTATGTTTTACTTGTATTTGTGTGAAATGGCGATTGTAAGACAACTCTTTATCCCTTTCTTATTCAGTACATGGGATTGTGTGAAGATTACCCCTCTTGCGACAAACCTACCATGCGGCTATGCCTCTAAGTCGTGCCCCGACACATGGGAGATATAGCCGCATTGTGGGTGTTACAAGTTGGTAATCAGAGCCATCCTCGACTTAGGAGCCCCCTACTTGATCGAATCGCTGACGTTGTTGAGTCTAGACCAAAATGTTTTGAGTCTTAGGATTATATATATCGGAGAGTAGGATTCTTTTTACTCCTCAGTCCCTTCATCGCTCTAGTGAGGCCTCCTGACATAGAAGTTTTGACTCTCCTCTCCTCAAATTTCACGGAAAAAAATAAGGATCATGCGGGTATCTTGGAATGGTTCTGATATTCTTGTGATGAGAACATTGTTCTTGGTGCCTCCTGACATTTAGGGGTTGTGGCAGTGTCCCGGGGAGTTGAGCTCTGAGGTGTTGTCATCACAATTTTATCGTTACAGTTCTGGAATACCTGAGTTCGCCGACATCGAAAATCTCTTTTATGCAGTTGTTGGTGAGATAACCTCGACACCACCCAATACTGGGGCGGGAGTTCGGGATTATTGCCATAACTTGTATAACGGATGCTTTTCGAAGGTTGAGGTACATGATTTCCGAAGGTTTCTTGGTTATGTGTTGAAGGATGGATACAGCTAGATGTAGGGATTGTTAGATTTAGGTGAGATATATTGCTTCCCCTATATCCCCAACACCTGATTGCATAATGAGAAAGTTTCGGGAGTTTATAAGTGTGAATTCAAGTAGCTCCTAGGATATCTTTCCGACAGATGCATGATGTGAGATTGGGGTTCGACGTCTAGTGGTCCACCTATCCACGGTTGGTTTTACAGTGGTCTCGTTGTGTCTTAAAGAGTCCTTGGCTATGCTGACTCGGGGACGCTTCGTATGTCATGTGCACTGCCTTGTACATGATGGTGTTGTACGATCGAGCCCGTGTGGGGCCCACCACGAAAACTTTGGACGAAATCTCTATCATATGTTTGTTTCCGGCTTATTTTGCAAGCCAATCATTTGTTTTGTTTTCAGTTGTGGTATTGGAGTTCCTTCAATGTCAAGTGTTGATTCCATACCTTTCCAAGTGGTGTTCTCACACTTCTATGTGAATACCAATCCTTCTTGATCATCGAGGTTGTCATGTCAATTCTTTCCAACCGGTGTGATTTTCATCAAGATAATCCTATCATTTTTCCATCCGTGAGATCAACTCAAAGTGTTCTCAATGTTATTTGTTTCATCCGTCCCAAGTTGCCTTTGTTTTCCCGCCCTCCCACCCTTATCTTCAAGGACTTGGATTTCTTAATCAAGTATCCATTTTATTCATGTGAAGTCTCTCCATTCTTTTCTGTCAATGTTCTATCCGGTGATTCTCAGGAAGATATTAACGGATCTTCAAGTTTATCATTCTTCATTATCTTTTCTTATCCGGTGGATCCAATTCAAGCTTTCAGTATTGATCATATCATTTTCCTCGTTTTAAATGTTTTCTCATGCCGGTGCACTTCTTAATCATCCACATCTTGCTATTCATGTTTATCTGGAGTGCTGAAGATATCCCAGAAGATTCAAGTTTCTATTCATAATCCTTTCAAGCTGTTTTGAGGTCTTACCTTATTCAAGCCATTTAATTCAACCGGTGCAATCTCTCTTTTAAATCATTCAACGGTGTTTCTTTTGAGTGGGACCTAACCCACAGGTCTTTTCCCAGGATATTACCTGACTCATCTAATTTTTCTGGAGTTACTCTTAAATTCTTTTCCAAGTTTGACATAAGAATGATTTCTCATCAGTCAAAGGTATCCTCCAAGTTCGCTTTCATATTCTTTTCACAGTTAGTTCAACATTTCTATTCTTCATTGTTTCGGAGTTTCTCATCATTTTTCATGGTGGTTCTCATCATCATTCTCAACATTTGAAGACCAAGCAAGAGATTTCTCCTAAAATCTTGGTCCATTCTCGTGAAGATTCATGGTTCTAACTTCATGCCATCCTCTCATAATTGTTTTCGATTGTGAGAATTCTTTTCACTCATTTGGATCAATTTAGGAGTCTTTTCTGTTTGATTCTCCGGAGCCCATCATCTCAGAAGTATTCATTTCATCTTTCAGCTCGCATTCTCCAAATCTTACCGGTGCATCGCTCAAATACTCTCTAGTCAGTTCATGATCTCTTCGTTTCTCTTATATCTAAATTGCTTCAAGTATCTTCTTCGTTTTCTAATTCCTCCCGGTGATTCGTTCTCTTTTCTTCATTCGTTTTCAATTCTTATGGTGGTTCGTTCAAGATTTCTCTTCCTTCGTTATCATATCAATTTATTCATTCTTTCCAAATCTACCAGTGGTTCGTTGAAGTCCTTCTCAAGTTTGCGCTGTATCTCTCTTAATCATTTCTACGAGAATAAGTAGTATGCCAAATCCGTTGCTTGTCATCAATTTAATTGATGAAGGATAAGCATAATGTAATTCTTATTCTTGTTTAATCCAAGTGATTAATTCCTTTATGCTGGAGGTTCATCACAATTCTTGATTTCAGTTGTTCATTTTTCTTCCGGAGTGCCCAAGTTTTCTCGGTTATGTCATTGCGAAGCTCCATCTAATCATTGCAAGGCTTCAATCTTATTCTATTCATCCTTCACTTCCTTTTGATCATTCTTTTATTACCGAAGTTCTTCATGGAGGTTCTACACGATGGTTCATCAAGGATTTAATTCCTTCTCAAAGTGTTAATCGAGATTCTTTTTAGAGGAGCTCAAGTATTCTTCATATTGCATTTCAAAGTTCAATCATTTACCCCTTATCTTTTGACGTGGTGTTATATCACTCTTGACAATTTCCCTTCGTGTTTCATGATTCACAAGTTGTCAGCAATGAGATATTTAAATCCATCATTTTCTCTTCGTTCAAGAGATCCTTTCAACCAATCAATCTCTTCATTGGAGTTATCTTGGGTTATATTTCACCTAAAGCCTTCCCTAAGGATTTTGCTATTATTGGTGCTCATAAATTACCCAAGTTCTTCATTTATCCTCCCGGTGAAATAAGTTCCTCAACTCCTTGGTGTTATCAATCCAATCTTTTATTTCCGTAGTGGCAGAATTTCACCTCAAATTTCGAGATGTTTTCCATAAGCCCACAACAAGCTTACCCTTTTCATTGTTGGTTTTCCAACAACTCCCTTTGAACCTTCTCCTAAAGATGCTTTTTCAAGCTCATTTGAGGTAAAAGATGTTGTTTTCTCCTCCGTTCTTTTGATTCCATTCTTACATTTGTTCCGGAGGCATTGTGATGTTGCTCTCTTCGAACCATCATATTGTTTTGTCAAGATCATGTTCAATTCCTTCCATTTACAGTTGGAGTGCTGTCCAAATTATATCGTTCTTATTCCTTCTCTATCTTGTTTTAACCAGAGTAGTTTCAATATCTATCTTGTCACTTAACCTCTAGGTTCTCATAATGTTCCTTGATCCTCTTTTCTAACAGAGTGTTTTCAACTTTGGTCATCTTCGTTGTATTCTTTCTTTCAAATTTTTTCAACCTCTCAAGGTTTGTTATTTCACTCATTTGTCAAAGAAGCAACTTAGTTTTACCTCTTCTCTTCCTCTTCCGTTTTATCTCCGGTGCCATCCTTAGATCTCGGGACGAGATCCTCTTGTTGTGGTGGAGTGTTGTAACGCCCCAAGACCGGAGCTTCAGATGCCTTCCCTGTTTTCCGAGATTCGTCGTGAATTTGGTTGGTTCGTTGCTTTCACCATTGCATCATGTGCATTGCATCATGTTAACTTGCACCCCTTTTAAAAACTGAACTAAATAAATTGTATGGGTCTTTGATCCATTTAAACCGAGGGAATTCACATGGTGATTCTCTTTACAACATATCCTCCCAATATTAGGGAGCTAGAATAAATATTCCATTCATTTGGAATTCACCATAACACACTTGCAAAATATCCCAATGCCTTTGTTATCTTAATTCTTGGTCTCCAACCTTGCCATATATTCTTTCATCATATTCCGGAGCTCCACCAAAAATGCGAAACATTTTTGGACACTTCTAAAACCAAGTCCTAGTTCAAACCCATTTGAATTAAATCCAAATGAGTTTACATTTACATCTTTCAATCATGGCCTTTTCTATTTTCTTGGAACAAGCATATTTTTGTGAGTTCGGGAAAATTATCCCCATGCCCAAAATCTTTCACTAACCCTCTCTTTCTTTTGCTCTCTTTATTTTCTTTTCTTCTAAAGAAATATGAGGCAGAGAGAGAGAGAGCCCAGTTGGCTGGCCCATATGTAGCCCAGACCGGCCCAAACCTCCCCTGGGCCAGCAGAACCGCGGTAAACCCTAGCCGCCAGGGAGCCCGACTCCTCTCTCTCTCGATCTCACCTTCTCCCTGCAGGCAGCGCCGCCACACCCGTCATCCCTCTCCCTCGATCCCCATCTCTCCTTCTCTCGCTCACCTCCCCAGCCTCTCCTGCCCGATCCCCATCGACACTCTCTCCCTCTCGTCCTCCCACACCGCCGCCACTTCATGCCTGCGCAGCCAGCGCCAGGGGTAGGCGCCGCGTTCGTCCGCATCACATGCGCCTCCTCCTCTCCCCTGCGTCAAGGTCGTCATCTCTTCCAGACCTGCAGGCCGCCAAGTCCAACGCCAGCCGGTGCACGCTTCGCTCGACCCGCGTGACTGCTCCTCTGCCTCACCCAGGCCGCCCCGTCATGGCTTTGGTTTTGGCCAGAGATGTCCATCCCCGATGCCTCCTCCATGTCGTCCTCCACCGGCCAAGACCCTCTAGCGCCGCTGCTTCCTTCCTCCTGCTGCTCGATCCCCTGTTTCACGAATGAGGAGTCCAGCACCGTTGTGTCCTCTCCTTCCAGCAAGCCATGCCGCTCGTTCCCCCTCGTTGACCCAATCTGGGGCTAGCATGGGCAAGCACCCGACCCGGCCATCTTCTGCTGCTACCTCGAGCAATCCCGCCATGGCCATCACCTCCCTGACGCCCTTGCTGCCGTTGCTAGACCACCTCGGTGCCATCAAGGAGTACCATGGCCGCCACCGAGACACTTGGATTCAACAAGATCAGCAAGTAACCATGACTTACGGCACACGAATGACCACTGCACCGAACGCCAAAGTACAGGATGACCCGCGAAGCCCCTGGACGCCATGTACCACTACAACTGTTGTGTTCTGTTTCGTCTTTGTCAAGTACCCATGGACGCCAAGTACCACGATGTTGGTGCCCCTCAAGTTCGGCTACACGAAAACGCCAAGTACCCATTCATGTCTTCAAGACCTGCAAGTCGGACCCCGAACGATCGATTACTCGTGGACCATGTACAACAACCGTCGCCTTGGGTTTCGTCAAGTTCCTCACCATGACTATGAACATCTATGAACTGTGTACAACTACCGTTGCCCGAAGAACCGTGGGTCACAAGACTCGTGTACGACTATCGCGAGTACCTCTACCATCTCGTGTACCAGTACTTCCACTACCCTCGCCATGGACCAATTGTAGAGCTACATCCGTCTACATCCCTTCAAACCCAAACCGTCCCAAACCGCACACTTCGAAGGTATAACCGCCGAGCCAATGACCCTGTGGATGAATGCTTGCGATGTACGAGATGCACCCTTTTGTTTGCACCGTGTCCTAAGTGCCCTCGTTTACCTTGTCGTCGACGCATGGGGTACCCAGTTACCGGGATCACCCCACCATCTTTCATGACACGCTCCCGTCACACTTTCTTTTGCACCGGTATTTCAATCGAGTTACCGGAACCGGAATGTTGCCGTGGCATCATTTTCGTTATTGTCACCGTGGCACCCCTTTCTTTCTACCACGGTGACAAATGCTCTCATCATGCTCTTATCAACATTTTCATTAATATTGCATAAAACTTGCAAATGTCATCCGCATCATGATAACAGCATTTAAAATGGTTAAAATTGTTGTTTGCCTTAAATTGCTAAATGCATATGGGGATTTTCCGGAATTACTGTTGTTATTTCCGGCCTCATTTAAAATTGCCTAAATAGTTAATTTACTTATGTTTCACTTCTTGCCATGGTAACCAATATTTAATTTTTGTTGAGTGGATTAAATGGGAAAGAACTAAATAATCGAATGTGGTGTTTTGTCAATATGCAACTCGTTGCATATTGAGCTCCACTTAATTTGTAGTATTGTTTGTGCACTTTGCCATGCCATGCCTCATTAAACCGGACATGCATCATACTTGGTTGTGCATCATGCCATGTTTATGCTTGTGTGTTTACTATGTTGCTTGCTTCTTTCCGGTTGCTTCTCTCGTTAGCTTCGGTTTCGTTCTGGAGTTGTGAGGATTCGTTTGACTACGTCTGTTTGTCGTCTTCATGGACTCGTTCTTCTTCCTTGCGGAATCTGAGGCAAGATAACCATACCCTCGAAATCACTTCTATCTTTGCTTACTAGTTGTTCGTTCTATCGCTATGTCGCGCTCCCTACCACCTGTTATATCATGCCTCCCATGTTTCCATATCAAGCCTCTAACCCACCTTCCTAGCAAACCGTTGTTTGGCTATGTTACCATTTTTGTTCAGCCCCTCTTGTAGTGTTGCTAGTTGCAGGTGAAGCTGAAGTTTGTTCCATGTTGGGACATGGATATGTTGGGATATCACAATATCTCTTATTTAGTTAATGCATCTATATACTTGGTAAAGGGTGGAAGGCTCGGCCTTATGCCTGGTGTTTTGTTCCACTCTTGCCGCCCTAGTTTCCATCATACCGGTGTTATGTTCCTTGATTTTGAGTTCCTTGCGCGGTTGGGTGTTATGAGAACCCCTTGACAGTTTGCTTTGAATAAAACTCCTCCAGCAAGGCCCAACCTTGGTTTTACCATTTGCCTCACCACCACCTATACTTTTCCCTTGGGAGTCATGCTCTCGAGGGCCATCTTTATTTTAACCCCCCTAGGCCAGTGCTTCTCTAAGTGTTGGTCCGAACCAGGCAACCTGCGGGGCCACCTCGGGGCAACTAGAGGGCTGGTTTTACTCGTAGCTTGACCTATCCGGTGTTTCCCTGAGAACGAGATATGGGCGGCTCCAATCGGGATTGTCGGCACATCGGGCGGCTTTGCTGGTCTTGTTTTACCATTGTCATAATGTCTTGTAACTAGGATTCCAAGACTGATCGGGTCTTCCCGGGAGAAGGAATATCCTTCGTTGACCGTCAGAGCTTGTGATGGGCTAAGTTGGGACACCCCTGCAGGGTCTAAACTTTCGAAAGCCATGCCCGCAGTTCTGTGGCAGATGGGAATTTGTTAATGTCCGATTTTATAGAACTTGACACTTGACTTAATTAAAATGCATCAATCGCGTGTGTAACCATGATGGTCTCTTTTCGGCGGATTCCGGGAAGTGAACACGGTCTTGTGTTATGCTTGAACATAAGTAGTTTCAGGATCACTTCTTGATCACTTGTAGCTTCACGACCGTTGCGTTGCTTCTCTTCTCACTCTTATTTGCGTATGTTAGCCACCATGTATGCTTAGTGCTTGCTGCAGCTCCACCTCACTACCTTCTCCTACCCATAAGCTTAAATAGTCTCGATCTCGCGGGTGTGAGATTGCCGAGTCCTCATGACTCACAGATACTTCCAAATAGTTGCAGGTGCCGATGAACCAGTGTAGGTGACGCAACCTAGCTCAAGTGGGACCTTGATGAAGATCTTGATCATTGTTTTGTGTCTTTTCCGGTCGACCATTAGTGGAGCCCAGTTGGGGCGATTGGGGATCTAACATTTGGTGTTGTATTCTTTTATTCTGGTTTTGTAGTCGGACCTTGATTGTATTCTGGATGATGTATGTTTTACTTGTATTTGTGTGAAGTGGCGATTGTAAGACAACTCTTTATCCCTTTGTTATTAAGTACATGGGATTGTGTGAAGATTACCCCTCTTGCGACAAACCTACCATGCGGCTATGCCTCTAAGTCGTGCCCCGACACGTGGGAGATATAGCCGCATTGTGGGTGTTACAAGTTGGTAATCAGAGCCATCCCCGACTTAGGAGCCCCCTACTTGATCAAATCGCTGACGTCGTTGAGTCTAGACCAAAATGTTTTGAGTCTTAGGATTATATATATCAGAGAGTAGGATTATTTTTACTCCTCAGTCCCTTCGTCGCTCTGGTGAGGCCTCCTGACGGAGAAGTTTTGACTCTCCTCTCCTCAAATTTCACGAAAAAATTTAGGATCAGGCGGGTATCTTGGAGTCATTCCGATATTATTGTGACGAGAACATTGTTCTTGGTGCCTCCTAACATTTAGGGGTTGTGTCAGTGTCCTGGGGAGTTGAGCTCCAAAGTGTTTTCATCACAATATTATCGTTACAGTTCTGGAGTACCTGAGTTCGCCGACATCGAAAATCTCTTTTATGCGGTTGTTGGTGAGATAACCTCGACGCCCCCAGTACTAGGGCGGGAGTTCAGGAGTATTGCCATAACTTGTATAACGGATGCTTTTCGAAGGTTGAGGTACACAATTTCCGAAGGTTTCTTGGTTATGTGTTGAAGGATGGATACAGCCGGATGTAGGGATTGTTAGATTTGGGTGAGATAAATTGCTTCCCATGTATCCCCAACACCTGATTGCATAACCAGAAAGTTTCGTGAGTTTATAAGTGGGAATTCAAGTAGCTCCTAGGATATCTTTCCGACAGATGCATGACATGAGATTGGGGTTCGACGTCTAGTGGTCTGCCTATCCACGGTTGGTTTTACAGTCGTCTCGTTGTGTCTTAAAGAGTCCTTGGCTATGCTGACTCGGGGACGCTTCGTATGTCATGTGCACTTCCTTGTACATGATGGTGTTGTACGATCGAGCCCGTGTGGGCCCCACCATGAAAACTTTGGACGAAATATCTATCATATGTTTGTTTACGGCTTATTTTGCAAGCCAATCCTTTGTTTTGTTTTGAGTTATGGTATTGGAGTTGCTTCAATGTCAAGTGTTAATTTCATACCTTTGCAAGTGGTGTTATCACACTTCTATGTGAATACCAACCCTTCTTGATCATCGAGGTTGCCATGTCAATTCTTTCCAACCGGTGTGATTCTCTTCAAGATAATCCTATCATTTTTTCCATCCGCAAGATCAACTCAAAGTCTTCTCAATGTTATTTGTTTCATCCGTCCCAAGTTGCCTTTGTTTTCCCGCGCTCCCACCCTTCTCTTCAAGGACTCAGATTTCTTAATCAAGTTTCCATTTTATTCATGTGAAGTCTCCCCATTCTTTTCCATCAATGTTCTTATCCGGTGATTCTCAGGAAGATACTAACGGAGCTTCAAGTTTATCATTCTCCATTCTATTTTCTTATACGGTGAATATCCTTTTCCTCGTTTTAATTGTTTTCTCATGCCGGTTCACTTCTTAATCATCCACCTCTTGCTATTCATGTTTATCTAGAGTGCTGAAGATATCCCAGAAGGTTCAAGTTTCTATTCGTAATCCTTTCAAGTTGTTTTGAGGTCTTACCTTATTCAAGCCATTTAATTCAACCGGCGCAATCTATATTTTAAATCGTTCAAAGGTGTTTCTTTTGAGTGGGCCCTAACCCACAAGTCTTTTCCCAGGATATTACCTGACTCATCTAATTTTTTTGGAGTTACTCTTAAATTCTTTTCCAAGTTTGACATAAGAATGATTTCTCATCAGTCAAAGGTATCCTCCAAGTTCGCTTTCATATTATTTTCATCGTTGGTTCAACATTTCTATTCTACATTGTTCCGGAGTGTCTCATCATTTTTCATGGTGGTTCTCATCATCATTCTCAACATTTGAAGACCAAGCAAGAGATTTCTCCTAAAATCTTGGTCCATTCTCATGAATGTTCATGGTTCTAACTTCATGCCATCCTCTCATAATTGTTTTCGATTGTGAGAATTATTTTCACTCATCTGGAGAAATTTAGGAGTCTTTTCAGTTTGATTCTTCTGAGCCCATCATCTCAGAAGTACTCATTTCATCTTTCAGCTTGCATTCTCCAAATCTTACCGGTGCATCAGTCAAGTATTCTCTAGTCAGTTCATGATCTCTTTGTTTCTCTTGTATCTAAATTGCTTCAAGTATCTTCATCCATTTTCTAATTCCACCCGGTGATTCATTCTCTTTTCTTCATTCGTTTTCAATTCTTACGGTGGTTAGTTCAAGATTTCTCTTCCTTCGTTATCATATCAATTCATTCGTTCTTTCCAAATCCTACCGGTGGTTTGTTGAAGTCCTTCTCAAGTTTGCGATGTATCTCTCTTAATCATTTCTACGAGAATAAGTAGTATGCCAAGTTCATTGCTTGTCATCAATTTAATTGATGAAGGATAAGAATAATGTAATTCTTATTCTTGTTTAATCCAAGTGATTAATTCCTTTATTCCGGAGGTTCATCACAATTCTTGATTTCAGTTGTTCATTTTTCTTCCGGAGTGCCTAAGTTTTCTCGGTTATGTCATTGGGAAGCTCCATCTAATCATTGCAAGGCTTCAATCTTATTATTTTCATCCTTCGCTTCCTTTTGATCATTCTTTTATTACCGGAGTTCTTTCGGAGCTCCACAAAAAATGCGAACATTTTTGGACACTTCTTAAACCAAGTCCTGGTTCAAACCCATTTGAATTAAATTCAAATGAGTTTGAATTTACATCATTCAATCATGGCCTTTTCTATTTTCTCGGAACAAGCATATTTTTGTGAGTTCGGGAAAATTATCCCCATGCCCAAAATCTTTCCCTAACCCTCTCTTTCTTTTCCTCTCTTTATTTTCTTTTCAGCTAACTCGGTGGGACCGATTCGCTCATCTCGGTGAGACCGAAACGTTACGATGGGGAAACCGAGAGTTTGCATTGCGAACTCGGTGGGACCAGTTGCTCATCTCGGTTGGACCAAAATGTTACGAAGGGAAACAGAGAGTTTGCAATCCCATCTCGGTGAGACCGAGATCCCTATCAATAAGACCGAAGTGACTATGGTTTGTGGCAGTGGCTATGTCAAATGAACTCGGTGGCGCCAGATAGAAAGTTTTGGTGGGGCCGAGTTTGACTTTTGGTTTGGGGCATATGTGGATATGAGAAAGTAGTTGAGGTTTTTTTTGGAGCATATCACTAAGCATTTTGAGCAAGCAACCCATTAAGAAGCACCTCATCCCCTTTTAATAGTATTGGCTTTTCCTATGAACTCAATGTGATCTTGGATCACTAAAAGTAAAATGTAGAGTCTTGAGCTTGAGAGCTTGAGCCAATCTTTTGTCCTGAGCATTTTGAGGGGTCCACATTTCTAATCCATGCCAATCATTAAGCTTTCTTGAAATATTTATCTTGAGATATCATTAGCTCAATGAGCTATATGTTGTTATGAATTACCAAAACCACCCAGGGATAGTTGCACTTTCAGTATCGTACACAGTTCATTGAGTTTAAGCGTGTGCCCGATGTCTAGAAGGCATTTGCATATTAACTATCCATATTGCAAATTCACACACATGTTCACATAAGGAATCGTACGTGTAACATACTAATCATCACACATGAGTACTCGCAGACGCATCGTGTGCGATACTCCTAGCCACCGTAAGCAACTAGTTTGCATTTTTCAAAGTTTTTTGAACACACAGAATCACACAGGAAGTAACTGTATTGAGCGTCTGTGTTGTAATTTCTCATCGCAAACAGTTCATTCGAGTCGGCTGTTTGCCACGTATCACACACATCTTGTTTACATGACTCGTTTGTGTTCTTTTGGCTCATCGCAAATAGTTCATCCATGTGAACTATATGCTGCATATCATACACATCTTGTTAAGTTGAACCATTTATGTTGTCTTCCCTAATCGAAAACAGTTTGCCTGAGTTAACAGTATGTCGTATATCTCACACACATTGATATGGTTGCCCGTTTATGTTGTTCTACCTCATCGCAAACAGTTCGAATAATTAACCGTGTGTCCTGCATCGCACACACATTGTTATGGCTGCCTATTTCTGTTGTTCTGCCTCATCGCAGACAGTTTGAATGGATTAACTGGCAACTAAAATCTTAACCATGTTTGATGCAGCCATCATCGCAAATGTTTTGCACCTTTTTTGATGGTTTTTTACACCACCATTTGCAATTATTGCATCGCACACAGTTTCGGCAAAGGGTCTCTGATCATAGTGTCGCGTTACCAGTCTCCTACAGTAGTGCTAGTACATCCAAAACTTATTTGAAGTTCATGAAACTTATTGTGTTGTCATATGGACACCAATACAAAGTGGCATTGTACTTTTCTTGTCAAATTTGAGACCAATTTTGATGTAATCTTTATCTTCTTACAAACGGGAGATTGTAAATAATTGGGAACCAATATCCCAAACGGATTATTTATTCGAACCGCGAGAATTAGACCAACAATGGTACGTGCCATGCTTCGGTTAAGCAATAAAGCGGTACCTTTAACGATCCAACTAGAAAAAAATGTATGTGTCGCCATGCGACCTGTGTGCCGTGCGAGCAGGCATGAGTTGATGGGACGCATGCGAGCAGTTCGTCGCACAGGCAGACCGGGAGGCGTGCGTGCAGGTGTGTGAATTGACGGAGGCGTGCTCGCTGCGCAGTGTCATCAGGAGGCATGCGAGTAGCTGTGTGAAATGACGGTAGGCATGCCAGCAGTCCGGTGCATAGGCTAACCGGGAGGCAAGCCAGCGGCTTGACCGCCACCCGCCTCTCTCCCACTACTCCATATTAATGGTGGGCCCGAGCGGCCGCACCCCCATCCTCGCCACACACACAATCCTCTCTCTCCGCTTGCATCCTCGACGCCGCTCTCAGTCCTCAAAACCGTCAGTATATGGGCATGTCGCCGAAGTGCCCCATCGGAGGGAGTGGCGACGCCGGGGCTGTTGAAGCACCGGAGCACGACGTGGAGACGGAGACAGAGGTTGCTGTCACCACTGGCGAGGTATCGCTGCACCCTGATGTCGTCGACGGCGTCGAGCTTCCACAGTCGAAGGCAGAGTTCCATACTGACGCTGGTGATGACTCGGGCGACGACCCCGCCGACGACTTTGACGACCACTCCGGCGAGGACTCCAACGACGACGGACAATTGCTTAGTCATCTATACCCATTTATGTGTCAAATAGATCCTAGGGTTTCTCTGGTTACTCCTGCCTCCCCACTTTTGGAATAGAAACCCTACGGTTATGTCCTCCCACTCCATGAAATCTGATTAGGTTTCGTTAGATCCGTGTAGTGTATTGATTGTTTGAATGGTACAAGTGATAAGTGATTAGTTGTTTCATCTGTGCAAATGATTTCTGCTAGTAATCCGACTAGGGTCAGTGTTCATGCTAATAATTCCTAGCCAGGACATGACAATTGATTTTGAATGACCTACATATATGTTTGTGTCGTTATTTTCTTCAAGATTGGTCTGTAGATAGATGATTGTTCTTAAAAATCGAACCATAATTTCTGGATATGTATAAAAAATAGCCGTAAATTCCTAATCCTACTTCACGGCATGTAAACATTGATTTGATGCCAAATTTTGGCAACTGCCAAATGTTCGCTAGAGATTAGTTTGTAAACATTAATTTGATGCCACATTTTTTTACTATTTGTATCGGTGTTGTCTGATGATGTGGACTGCAAGGATGAAGATAGTCAGAGGAGGTACAAGAGGCAAATCCTGAGGGAGCTTTATGCCGGAATGCATAACAGGCGTATTAGGACCTGGGACGACGGCTATGATTCTCATTTTGCAACCAAAAGCTTCATGACGTGTATGCAAGTGTTCTGGCGCATGCAAGAGGATGAGCCGCTGGCTCCTTCAAGCAGAAGTATTCTCGCAGGGTGGCGCACACCGCACACGCCGAGTACCTGGAGAAGCTTCGGGACCGTGCCAGCAGACGAGATGAGATGTGGGATCAAACTATGTACGCTTGAGTATGCTTAATGACGGTTGAACTATGTACATATGGTTGAACTATGCTTGTGTACGCTTATTATCTATTTCTGAGTATGTTTAATATATGTTTACTTATGTCTAAATGTGGGATATGGATGCAATCAGTACGTCAGTCACACACGGTTCCCAAAATTGGAACTGTGTGCAATGACTTTCATTTTTCCGGTTGCGTCAATCACACACGGTTGGCTCTAGTAAACCGTTGCCTCCGAAATTCTTTGTGGGATAGAAAATCCTCACCACCCAATTCAAAAAAGAAAACCCTCACCATCCCCACATCACAAAAACCCTCAACCCACCCGCCACCCCTCCGGTCCCCATTCACACCTGCACAAGCTCCTCCGCGTCTATGCATGGCACCGCCTTTCACTGTGGCAACCACTTAGCTCGACACCTACCGCCGCCGCCAGGCTGTCGGCAAACCCTACCACATTTCGCCACTTCCGTTTGCCGCCGCATATTGCCATCGACTTTCTCAACGCTGCTCACGGTCGACCCAGCTCCGCTCGGTTGGGGAATCCACCTTGCTGAGGGTTCTTTCTCATGGACAACAAGGTAACTAATTTAATGAGATATTATGGCATCTCTTATCGCAGTTCATCTGCCTCCTTTAATCACTCGACCGAAATCACCATGAATTCATTTTTATTTGAGCTGATTTGAGGGTTTTCTTTCATTCATAGAGTGTATAGTGCACGGACACATCAGGACTTTGCGGCCTCCGCCAGACATTCATGGAGTTCCATCTCACCGTACCAGATGACTTGAGGATGCGCGCAGTATGTTTAATCTCACCCTAAATTGGTTGGCATGGCCTACTTTCCTAAACATATACTAAATATTGCTACATTTGGATAAAAGGTGCCACATGCACCATATACGTCAACGGGGATTTTTTCCCTCTTATTTTGTATATTAGGCAAATTAATGATGTATTGTTCTTTCAATTACTCTCATATTTCCATGACATCATGTTTACCCTATCTGTTTAATTATAGATTTTTGTCCTTAGATTTCAACTGATGTACAGTTCTTTCAATTTGGGCCCATATTTGCATGTTACCATATTTTCTTTAACAATCCTACCATTTTCTGCAGCGCATCCCTTGCTATGCAACAGAATTTGTAGTGCACAATCTTTCCCTTTATA
This sequence comes from Triticum aestivum, assembly GCF_018294505.1. Taxonomy (NCBI): domain Eukaryota; kingdom Viridiplantae; phylum Streptophyta; class Magnoliopsida; order Poales; family Poaceae; genus Triticum; species Triticum aestivum. Next base: position 94,091,230 of record NC_057803.1, on the reverse strand, counting down.
AAAATCAAGACTGCAGGGATGTCATACTAAACACAAACCATGGATTTACAATCGTTGCTACTATAAGACTTGATGAACATGGTGACTCCTATTTTGGCACTGGCCTTTGCAAACAAATTTCTAACTTTTATGTACTCAAAGTTGGCACTAAAATTGCACTGCACATAAAAGAGCCTAGTCATGAGATATATGCTAACTTCCCCGATGATATCATCCATCTAGACTTTGTTCGAAGTAAGTTTTATTTTCATGTATCTGCATGTTGACTTACCCAGCAATATCAAATGAATTGTGTAGTATTTAAGCAACCAATTTTTATTCCATTTTCTTACTATATTCCTACCTAATAACTTTTAGTTACCAATACACTTTCTATTGCCATGTTTTAACTAAATATTCCATGTACTCCCACTTCTATCAGAAAACGTCGCTGACAAGGAGACTCCGGAGGTGGAGAACGGGGCTGCCAACAAGCGGAGACAGGGCGAGCAAGAACTGCAAGCGACTCCAGCAGGCCTAGACTTCATCTGCAACCTCCCCGATGATATGTTGACAGTCATCATCTCCCTCCTCCCAATCAAATATGGGGCGCGAACAACCGTCCTTTCCCGGCGGTGGCGCCCCCTATGGAACTCCACCCCTTGCGACCTCATCGACACCCACGAGCTCTGCCATGGCTATCGCCAAAAGCTTGGATGCGTTCTCCAAGATCCTCGGCAGTCAACTTGGCTCAACCAGAGGCCTTAGAATGAGCAAGTTCCATTCTAACGGCAAGGACCGAGCCAAGCTTGACGACTGGTTCTGATCCCCCGCCCTAGATCAGCTCGAGGAGCTCACTTTTGATGATGGGCATATGCGCTCGCTGCCAACGTCCGCGCTCAGCCTCGCGCCCACGCTGCATGCTCGCCAAGTTCAGGAACTGTGATTCCCCCCTTAATGACGTGTCTGCTCTTTTTCTACCACGACTAAAGCACCTCGATCTCGTCGCCATCTGCCTCCCAAATGGTGACATGGAGAGCCTACTCTGTGGTTGTACTGCACCCGAGTACCTTCGTCTTCAAGCGATCAATGGGTTGAGTAGCTTCCACATCACCTCCATGACTTTCCGGACTATTTATGTGTGTTGCTAGTGCGGCAAGAAGACATCACAAGATGTATACCATGGTTGGTCATTGAGGACACACCTGCACTTGAGAGATTACTTGTAGTTGATCAAGAAGGTCCAACATGAATCAATGTCATTTCTGCGCTGAAATTGACAGTGGGGGGCTACTTATCTGACAAATACTCTGAACTTGTTATTGGATCCACACCCATTAGGGTACAACAACCGCCTTCTACCTCTCCTTCTACAAAATAACATTATTTATAATTTTGAAGATGTATGTTCGTCTGTCGTCCAGAAAATGATTCCGACAAGCTTGACCCCGAAACAGCGCACAATGAAGGTCTTGGCACTAGAATCTATCGGCCCCAACCTGGAGCAAGTTGTCAGCTTCCTGAGTTGTTTTCAGTGCATGGAGAAGCTATATATTGAGGTGATGTTCCTTTCCTATTAAATGTTAACCATAAGGGAGTTCAAATTGTGACACCTTTTTCCAAGTTTACAATAACAATGTACTATGATTTCTGAAGGATTCTTTTGGACGATTTCAGTACATACATGCCCCCCCCATATTGGCTGCTTGATCCATATGGTTATAATCCATAAGCATTTCTCCTTTGAATTCATCTGTATTAGTTTTCTTAGGGAACTTTTCATCCACTCCAACCTCTTGTGAGAAGGCTATATTTTTCTAGATTGTAATCAAATGCCCATGTTAATCATGTCAGATCAAAGATGGCATGTTAGTGCATTTTGCAAATCCCACAAACCAAATAGGCTTGTAGTAGTGTTCAAAACTACATCCAGGCACTAACACGTTTTCTTCTTTTGCAGATAAGATTAGGCCCAGTGGTGGATAATGTGATACAATATAACAATCATGTCGAATGCCTAGATTTGCAGCTCTCAGAAATTACTTTGAACTCCTACCGAGGGACCTTATCAGAGATTATATCCGCCAGGTTCTTTGTTGTCAGGGCAAGGCAGCTGAAGGTAATGAGGTTTTCCCTACATTTATTTCACAAAAATGAATGGTTTGTTGATCAGCGCCGGCGGCTGCGGCAGAATGGAATAGGCTCCGAAATTGCTGAATTTTATTTTGGAACTTCAGATGACAGAGTAATCGGAAGTCATCGTGTCAACCCCATACATGACTTCTCAGTGGCTGAGCCCTTTGGAAAAATTATGAGGTTTTGAAACCACACTTAGAAGTGGTAATATTAGTTTGAACCTCTAATATCCATGTTCAGCAGATCAGCGTGAGCGCTTGCAGCTGATGAGCTAAATTTCATTTCTAATATCAGGTTGAACCTTGTAATATTTGAATTTGAGCCATATAACTCTGGAATTTGAACCTTGTAATATTTCGAGCTTTTGTGGTACAATCGTTGAAACGACATCGTATCAGACTCGTATATTGGTAGCACTATTTTGACCTTAACATGCAATGGTCTTAGATTTTACTAACCATTCTCGAATCTGTTTACCTTGTCGATCTCATAGCACACGATCTGTATAGCTAACTCGACTGTGATCTTCAACATTATTGCACACAGTTGGTTTCCTCAACCTTATGCCCTGTAGAGCGGAGAATTAATTATCGCACTTGAGTGTCCATCATCATCCTTTTGTGTAACTTTGACCTCATCACCCATGGGTAAACTCATGACCGAAGTAATTCCACACACTTCGTTTTTACAAAGCTTTTTGCCAATAAACGCCCATGATTTGTCCCTCTTCTAGCCGATGTGTGGCCAAATTAGCCAGGCGCGAAGATTGTGCGGTAAACTTCACAGTAGTGTGGGAACAGGCTCACGAACAATACATTTGGTGCCTCTTCGAGCCCACATGTGGTCAAACGAAACGTGTGCAGTGCGGTGTTGTCAAGCGTGCATTGGAATCCTTCGCTATGAACGTCATGACAAGACGTGACGATTACAGGCCGGCCGACCCCCATTTATTATAGCGCCCATTTATCCCTTGTGTCGCTTCAACCTTTTGATCACGCCCCACCATTGCAAGAAGCACACCCACCACGACAAATTCTTAGAGGGTATCCTGCGCGGCTCCAATGGCGCTCCGAGCAGCTGCCGACGACGAGCAGCAGTTCACCATGCATGCCATAATGGACACCCATAGAAGGTTCGTGGTGCTCTCGGTGGTGTACACCAACAACTCGGTGTGGGTGGAGCACTCCATCCACATCATGGAGTTGTTGCTTGCCGAGGAGAAGTACAAGGTGGTCGGGTTCGACCTCGAGTACACCCGCGCTCGTGCCGGGTCTCGTCCCAAGGTCGTCGCCGCCCAGATGTGCATGTGCAACCACGTCCTCTTCTACCACTACTGCCTGGCCACAAGGCCTTGCGAGCGTTTTGCCAGGTTTGTCAACAGTCCCCACTACATGTGCGCTACGGTGGACATCACCAACGATGTAATGGTGCTCAAGAATTCGGGCATCGCCGACCAGAATCTTGTCGACATCTAGGGCCAATACAAGATCTGGGGTAGCAAGGAGCATGAGAAGGACTCATCGGTTCACCTCGCCGAGGACATCATTGACCCCTACTACAGAGACATGAAGGGTTCCTGCAACAAGGACAAGCATGCCTGGCACTCGGCCTGGATAGAGAAACTCGACAAAGCTCACGTCGTGTACGCGGCCAAGGAGGCGTACACGATCTACGACATTTATAGGCAAATCGTTGACATGAGGAAGTGCCTCCTTCCCCAAAACGGACAGGGATCCAACCGGAAGTAGAGCAATGGCAAGCGTCATCGCAACAATAAGTAGATGATTAGATCCTCGTTTCACCTAGTTTAGTATGCATGTAATTGCTTACTTTGGTGTGTGGAAATGTTACGTGCGTAGTCACTTGTGTAATTGTATGCTTAATTTGGTTTTGCAATGTTGTCTTTTTAATATATGTTGATGCTTTGTAGACAGAGCGTAGATGTTGTGCGGACATAGCAAATCACATCGCACACGGAATAAACAATGGAACCCGCCAGTGTTGTTTTCATCAATCACTCACAATTGTATACCAGCAATAGTTTGCTCACAACACACATGGCTTGTTAATAGGAATCGTCTATGCTTTTATCGGTCTTCCCACACGATTCTGATTACTGACCTGTTTGCCGCGTATCACACACATGTTGTTAAGTTGAACCGTTTCTGTTCTCTTGGCTCAGTGCAAATAGTTCATCCGAGTGAACTCTATGCCGTATATCGCACACACCTTCATCTGGTTACCCGTTTCTGTTATTTCGCCTCATCACAAATAGTTTATCCGAGTGAACTGTAGGATGTATATCACAGACGCCTTCATCTGGATGTCCGTTTCTTTTGTTCTGCCTCATCACAAATAGATAATTGAACTGAACCGTATGCCCCGCATTGCACACACAACTAAAATCTGAACCGTGTTTGATGTATCCTTCATCACAAACATTTTGCATCTTTTTTAACAGTTATTTTACATCACTGTTTGCGATTAATGCATCGCACATAGTTTCGTCAAAGAGTCTCTGATTATAGTGTCACGTTAGCAGCATTCTGCAGTAGTGTCATGTCATCATTCTTATTGCATTACTCCGTTTCTCCATGAACTTAATACACTAGATGCATGCTAGATAGCGGTCGATGTGTGGAGTAATAGTAGTAGATGCAGGTAGGAGTTGGTCTACTAATCTTGGACGTGATGCCTATATATTGATAATTGCCTTGGATATCATCATAATTATTTGATCTTCTATCAATTTACCAACATTAATTTGTTTACCCACTGTGTGCTATTTCTTGAGAGAAGCCACCGTGTGCTATTTCACTAGTGCCTTCTCTCGAGAAAATAGCAGACTATGGGTAAACAAATTACTGTTGGGCAATTCATAGAACTTCAAATAATTATGACGATATCTAGGCAATGATCATTATATAGGCATCACATCCAAGATTAGTAGACCGACTCCTGCCTGCATCTACTACTATTACTCCACACATCGACCGCTATCCAGCATGCATCTAGTGTATTAAGTTCATGGAGAAACGAGGTAATGCAATAAGAACTTTGGTGCACTGGAGCCTGTGCTTGCAGTTCAAATTTGAATTATGCACATTAAATGCCCAGAAACTCAATTAATGTATAAAAAGGCGAAACAAGCCAGGAATAATTCCAAAATTTACCATGGTACTTCTATTTGGTCTAATCTGGCTGTGTAAAAGAATTAAGGCGGGAGAAGGCAGTGTACGTATGTCATTTTGCACACGGAGGTGACACGTTCCCTCTCGGAACCACGAGCCTTCTTGAGGGAAGCTTCGGTTTGCAAGAAGCCTATACCAAAGCTTCTCCCAGTTCGGCCAAAAAAATTACCGCAGCATGTTGGTGCCATGTCATGATACCATGCCAAGTTTCATGATTTTCAGGCGTATTTTGGAATTACAGGAATTAAAAAACCAAGTTTCTCAATCTTTCCAGCCGATCCACGACGCCCAGATGTTTGAATTTCACTCCCATCTCTTGCATGGGACCTAGAAATTCACCCAAGGACACACATGTGATTTTTCAAACAACTTTGGTGCACTGGAGCCTGTGCTTGTAGTTCAAATTTGAGTTATACACATTAAATGCCTAGAAACTCAATTAATGTATAAAAAGGCCAAACGAACACGGAATAATTCCAAAATTTAGCACGATACTTCTATTTGGTCTAATCTGGCTGTGTAAAAAAATTAAGGCGGGAGAAGGCAGTGTACGTATGTCATTTCGCACACGGAGGTGACACGTTCCCTCTCGGAACCAAGAGCCTTCTTGAGGGAAGCTCCGGTTTGCAAGAAGCTTACACCAAAGCTTGTCCCAATTCGGACAAAAAATTACTGCAGCATGTTGGATGACACCATGCCAAGTTTCATGATTTTCAGCCGTGTACATAAATGTTCTAGCAATTCAAATACCATCCTTTCCCTCCGTAACACCATTTTGTCTTTCAAAACATAATGAAAAAATCAGGTATACCACAAACCGTTTACTAGAAAGAATCGTGTGGGATGCGATATAAAATATCTTGGCACACCGTCTTGTCTGGCTTATGCAGGAAGCTTCATCGTCTACAGTCCACCGCCCCCGCTTGAAACACACTTGCATGCCAGTTTCTCGCAGCACCGAGCGAAAAAAAATTCCCACCGCGGAAATATCTGTCTCCCCGCCCCCTCCCTCCTACCAAAAGCCACATTTCCACTGTTCCTCCTTGCTTTCCAAGTTCAAACCTTCACTGCTGCTTAATGGCAGCTCAGCCTCCTCACCTGTGACCCTTCTTCTTGCAGCGCCGCCTCCTCGCCGGCTACCCTTCTTCTTGCAGCGCTGCCTCATCGCCATCGACCCTTCTTCTTGCAACGCTGCCTCCTCGCCGGCGACCCTTCTTCTTGCTGCGCAGCCTCCTCGCCGCGGACCCTTCTTCTTGCTGTGTGGCCTCGTCGATATGGTCAGGTAATCCACACCCCACACACACCATCCTCCTCCTTTCCTGTCCCACATGCCCCGACTGACGGAGCGACACCTTCCACCGAAATCGCTGCCCCCCTCCTCCAATTAAGCGCCGCCCACAATCATTTTACGCGTAGTATAACTTGGAGTTGAGTAGCATGCGGCCACACATGCGAACGAGGTCGCTATGGCTGACATGCGTGTCGACCACCAGAACTTGGAGGAGCACCTCGTCTTCGAGGCCAGCATCGACACCGCCACGTGGTTGTCTACTTTAAAATACAGTCCATGATGTTTTCTCGAGGCCACCGCCAATGCCTTCTAGTGATTTGTCCTCTGTAATGTTAATATGCAATCTGATGTTCAGTTAACAGTTTGGTCCTCTGAAATGTAATGTTTAGTTAACACTTTGGTCCAACAATTGCTACATTTTGTAGTACTGTTCTCAAGCATTCTTTGTTTTGTTAACTGTCTTATCTTCTCGTACATGTTTCTATTCTGCAATGTCGTGCTCAGTTAACTATTTTGGTTCATTTGGTCTGTTGTCCATTTAACTGTTTGGTTCAGTTCTGCAATTTGATTTTCATTTGTTGTGGGTACAATTTTGTATTGTTATGCATGTGACACCAATCGAATTTGGTTGTACTCAATACATATTCTATTGATAGTATGGCAACTCTCAGTTAACCTGATCAAGATCTTCCTTATGTGTGTTGCAGGGAAACAATGGGAGACACTATGGTTTACAATCAAGGTTTGTTCAAGCAGGGTCCTTTGGCTAATAGCACATTATTGTTTAGTTGCAAGAATCATTCTAATATTTAGGTTTCTTACAATTTGGTCTTGCACATGTAGGTCCTGCTGTCAGAGGCCTAGACCCACTGTTCGACCCATTTTGCATATGGGGAAATGAGATGTCCATGAATATCGGTCAAGTCAAGAAACTCAGAAAGATTGTTAGGATGAAGAAACTTGCAACGAATAACAGCAAGATCTTTGTACCAACTCTTTTACCTTATTTTTACCCCTTGCGCCATTTCAACATTTACAACAGTGATTTATGCATAGCTTTGTTTTCAGTACTTTTCAAAGCAGTTCACTAATGATTACCTCTCAAACCACCTGCATGGTCAAGAGGCGAGGAAGGTATTCATTCAACACCCACGGTACAATAGAAGTCTTGCTGAAGAGGACGAAGGTTGGGCGGGAAATTATCTATAGCCACTGGCCTAAAGTTGCAAGGACATTCAACATCACTGAAGGCTCAATATTTGCCTTCCGCTTCTGTAGTTTCCCAGATGAGATTCATCTGTCAATTACCGTGTATGATGCTACTTTCCAAAGGTTTTTGATGCTGCATGTGAAACTTGGTGCTGTTGTGTAATGGCATAACTGAGTGCCGAAGCTATCTGATGTAATTCCATTATGAAATCCTGGTTGCTTTTATACGGATATGAAATATCTGGCGTGTTTTATAAGAAATATCAGTTTGATTAGTACACGAATTATCAATAATAGGCTAATTACCCTGCTTATTGGGGTTTTCTATTGCAAAAGGTTACTCAGATAGCACCGTGGGCAATGAACTCAAACACCCGCATGGTTTCTAGAAAGTAGGCGTGTTCGATCAACTAACAATCACACACGGCTTCCGGCAGCGAACTGTTTGCGTTAGGCCACCTTGCACAGACGTTTCCACACAAAGAACTGTGTGGGATGTACATACCTACGGAAATGATTTATGGGATTCACCATGTGGGATGTACATACCTACGGAAATGATTGGGTTTCGATGCCTCGCCCAATCGCACACGGCCCCAGCCTGGGTCCCAGGAGGGCCTATCCCTGACGATTTCTGGGTCGTGGGGGAAGGACACCCTATCGCACACACTCACTTGGCGATGGTTCCAAATGCCGTCATGGGAAGGGGTTTTAAACCATTTGTTTAGGACGTCGCTGTACCAGTGACAGGTCGGGTAGCCAAGTGGGCCATTGAGCTTGGACCTCATGGATTGAAGTATATGCCTCGAACAGCCATCAAGTCTCAAGCACTTGTGGATTTCATAAATGATTGGACAGAGCTGCAGATACCTGAGGAGAAGCCGAATATCACATATTGGACTATTCACTTTGAAGGATCCAGGTAGTTGGAGGGCTCGGGGATGGAGTTGTCTTGACTTCTCCATGAGGTGATAAATTTTCTTACGTCCTCCGGTTGATGTTTCCTTGTACTAACAATGCAGCTGAGTATGAGGCCTTACTCCATGGTCTTTGGATGGCTAAGAAGATGAACTTAAGTCGGGTGAGGTGTTTCGGCGGCTTAGATCTGGTAGCTCAACAAGTTTCTGGCACTTGGGATTCTAAGGATCCACTCATGGCGGCTTATCGCCAAGAGGTTGATGCTATTGCTGGTCACTTTAAAGGTTGTCAAGTTGAACATGTTGATCGCAGGAAAAATGAGGTGGTTGATGCTTTGAGCCGGTTAGGGTCCCAACGTAAGCCGGTGCCATCTAACTCTTTCCTGGATATTTTGCCTAACCCTTCAGTCAAACTGCCTACAAAGGAAGATCTAGTTATTCCTAACCCGGAAGTGCAATTGGTGGCAGCTGTTCATGTTATCCCTTATTGGATAGTTCCATATTTGGCTTATATGACCCGGGGCGAGTTACCTGAGGATGAAACTTTGGCCAAGCAAATAACCAGGCGGTCTAAGTCAATGACTATTGTCAATGGAGAGTTGCATCATCACAGTGTCACAAAGGCGTTTCAATGTTGTGTTTCTCCTGAGGAAGGCTGTGAGATTATACGAGAGATTCATGAAGGAGATTGTGGTCATCATGCCGGCTCTAATTCTCTTGTAGCCAAGGCTTTCCGTCATGGGTTTTATTTGTTGATGGCTCATCCTAATGCAGAGGATTTGCTTGGTAAATGTGATGGTTGCCAAAAAAAATCACGGCAAGCTCATGTGTCGGCTCAGGAATTGAGGATGATTCCAATTGCTTGGCCATATGCAGTCTGGGGGCTTGATATGGTTGGGCCTTTCAAAAGGTCCAAGGATAAAAAGACCCACCTTTTGATGGCGGTTGACAAATTTACAAAGTGGGTTGAAGCGGAGCCGGTTAGAAAGTGTGACGCAGCGACGATGGTTCAATTCATCAAAAAGGTGATTTCTGTTTTGGCTTTCCCCACAGCATTATCACTAATAATGGTACTAATCTGTCCAAGGGTGCTATGAAAGAATTTTGTCAACGAGAGCATATTTGACTTGATGTATCCTTAGTGTCTCATCCCTAGTCCAATGGTCAAGCTAAGCGAGCCAATCAAGAGATTTTACAAGGCATCAAGCCCCGGCTTATGGTCCCTTTGTAAAGGATGTCGGGTTGTTGGGTGGAGGAATTACCCTTAGTGTTATGGAGTATCAATACAACCCCCAACAGATCTACAGATTACACGCCTTTCTTCATGGTTTATGGAGCAGAGGCGGTTCTCCCTAGTGACATCCATCACGATTCGCTCCGTGTGGCGACTTATGTTGAAGCTGATAATGAAAAAGCATGCCTAGATGCACTTGACCTGTTTGATGAGGAACGTGACCTTGTGGCGGCTCGTTCAGTGATTTACCAGCAATATTTGCATCGTTAACACAGCCGTCGGGTTAGAACCAAAACATTTCAAGAAGCCGACTTGGTGCTCCGGCTTATCCAGGATCAGACTGATATGCATAAACTATCCCCACCTTGGGAAGGGCCTTTTGTGGTCAGCAAAAATCTGAACAATGGGTCATACTACCTTATTGATGTTCGAGGCCACAAGGACTCACACACGTCGGAGGAGGAGACCCGCCGGTCGTGGAATATTGCTCATCTTCGGCCTTATTACACCTGAGCCATTAACTCTTGTGATGTACATTTGACACTGTATATATTATGATGAAATACAGCTGGCATCCCTAATAATTCAGGGCATCTGTCGTTTCATTTTTGAGAATAATGAGTCTTTATTGTCACTTCATAAGGTCACTTGGGGGCTTCCTGATCATCGAGCATAACTATGACTACCCTCTTGATCCGGCTTGTACGCCATGATTACTAAATACTTGGGGGCTTCCTGCTCATTGAGCATAGCTATTATTACCCTATTCATCCGTCTTGTACGCCTGGAATGAAATATTACTTGGGGTCTCTTTTTTCAACGGACAAGAGTTTTTATGACCATTCTAATAGGCTTGGAAGCCAGGCTTGGAAGCCAGGTGTATTCGCCTAAAAACCCGGGTTATCCTGCCTTTTAAGTCTACCACTCCGCCCAGATTGACTGGAATGACTCGCCGTACTTTTGACAAGTCAATCTTATACAGACCCTAAACTTGTCAAAGTTAAAACGACGATTGGTCATGTGAGGCCCGACTTATAAGGTTGAGTGAAGGTTTAACTCAGCGGTTGTGCGGCCCTTTGAACGCACTTGATTTAAAGGTTTGGCAGCCTATGAAAGCCTTTTTTTGTCTTTTGATTTATATTTGATTTGAATTTTTTTGAGGTTCATCTGTTGTGACATGTTGATACATGGTTGAAAACCAATGAGGGCTATGGTGCCTTATGGTTCACATATGAATCTATCTGGAGTTTATTAACCCGGCCTGGCTTTGGACTATAAGTCACCAGTGTATGATGGTCTTATAGACTTGGAAGCGCGGTGTTCTAAGTTTTGGGATATTATCCCCAGCTGCATAGGCGTTGTAAGCCAGTGGTATATGTCAACTGAATAGGGCATTGTGTGCTCCATCTTTTGGGTTGTAACCCTTACTGCACAGGTATGATGAGCCGGCAGTGTGAGCAAATATCACAGGTATGATATTTTGTTATGTCTACATAAGGTTATGATTGAACCGGCCCTGGTTATGGTCTGCTTTTAGTCACCAATGGTTTTTTATAGGGCATTATGACCCGCCCTGGGTAAACCACCAGGGTACTGGTAATCTATTTGTGTGCAGGTAAAATAATAAATCTGGTACACATAGTTGATGAAATCATGAGCACAAGTGGCAGATCCTTAATCGGCAGATCAGCAATGTCATGCAAAACAAAATGTGCACGATGCCACAACAGATCAAACATTTAATTAGCCTATTACAAGGCATACAATGGCCCAATAAGGATAAGTGTTTTCAAATGCAAGTATCAAAGCCTTATGGTGCATAAGCCGGTTCATGACTCCTGATGGGTTGAAGCTTCCGAGTCATCTTGTGTTTTTTCTTCTTCTTGAGCTCCTTGGTTATCCATCAGCTGGAAGTTAGGCGCAACCCAGTTGATACCGGTCAAATCTCTAAACACGGCTTCGTCATCAATAAGGTTTGATGGATCAATATCGGGAGTGAAGGTGTGCTTACGAGTTGGCGGGATGAGATATGTCTCCTAATGAATCGACACCTTCACCTTCTTATTATCAGCATCATAAGCCGCCTGATATTGCAATAACTTGGTCCCTTCAGCCACCTGGGTTGCCAACGGACGCATTGATCTTACTATATACGCAAAGTCATCTGCACTGAAGGGTGTCCCGTCTTCCTTTACACTTGGGCAACCATTGGCCAGGTCTTCCAGATCAAGACCTGCTTGCCATGCTTTAGCCCGGCTTAGGGCAGTTAAAGCGCCGGATCTGGTAGAGGCTCGTTTCAGCTCTTCAATCCTCTTGGGAACTACCGACAACCTTTCCAATGTCTCCTTGATAAGAGTAGGCGGATGTTTTTGTGCATAGAGGCAGCAATGCTCCGTTGAGCGCCAGTATATAATTGTTCTACAAGAGTGTAGACGGCCTTCAACCAGATGCGCATGTTTGAGCCCAAATTGACGACTCGAGAGCCTGTGTCAGTTCATTTATTGATAAGCCGGTACAGTTTATAGCAGATTCATTGGGATGAATGGAATCGTGATTAATACTTAACGAAGATAGCCAATGACATGTTATTGATTTGCTGCTTTAAGCCGGACAGTTCATCAGTCACCGGCTTAAGAGCGGCTTCAGCTTCTTTTGCTCTTTTCAATAGAGCCGCCTTATTCAGTTTCCCAGCCATCTTTGTCAGTATTGAAGTTTTGCTTGAGCTGCTCAATGTTTTCCAAAGCAGTCTTCAATTCTAATTTGGCCTTGGATGTTTTAGATTGTTGAGTTTTTATATTGGCCTTTAGATCATTGAGTTGCGAGTCCTTCTCAAAAAGTTCAGCCTGTGGTATAAGCATGGACAGATATCATGAGTATGATTATTGTTGAAGTCCCAAGCACAATACAAATATTTTCCATGGCACTTGGGGGCTAATGTATCTTGTTCTTAAGAATTTTTTGAAGTCCCAAGCACAATACAAGTATTATACTTGGCACTTGGGGGCTAATGCATATTGCTCTTTGTTAAGATAAAATTATTGGCTGACCCGTACAAATGATGTCATCCATTTTATAAAGGCTATAGGTTGGATTGTTGATTTCAAATAGGATGATTAGTCCTGACTTATTCATCACTAATTAAGCCGGCCCTTGGGGGCTACCAAGGCAAAGTTGATCATTGTTACTTCAAGTTTCGGCTTAACATACTAGTTAAGCCGACCCTTGGGGGCTACAGATGCAAAGTTCATTACTACTATTTAAAGTCCTGGCTTAACATGATGATTTAAGCTGGCCCTTGGGGGCTACTAGTGATGCTACGCGATTCTTTATGGCAACTCGAAAGTCTACAGCATATTCAAAATTATATCATATCCTATAGACTTGGCGGCTGATAGACAGGTAATTATGAAAGAGAATGGTGATTAAATTACCTCATAGCGTTCCTTCATCAAATTAACCAAGCCGGCTTCAAAGTCACGGCTGGTGTATAGATGGTTCAAATAACCAGAGTGGATGTCTTGGGTGCTGAATTGAGCGTAGCTCTCTAAGTCTACCTCCCACTTGCCTTTATCTTCAGCAGCAATTTCTTCTTTGGCGTTGTGCTTAGACAAGACAATGGGGTGACCTGGTGTAGTGAAACCAAACCCGGTGATGACTACATTGTCATTTTTTTCTCAAGAGGCTTAACTGGGCTTGGCGGCTTAGAAATGGCCGGCTCAGCATCCATACGGTCTGTGGGGACTTCATGGTCTCGAGGTGGTGGATCATCAATAATATCTTCAACAATTGGGTGAGAGAGTTCTGGTTGTTGTTGCTCCGGTTCAGACGGATTGGCATCATCGACCGGCTTATTCAGCTTCGCCTTTTTGCTGGGTTTGGCCTGGCCCCTAAAAATAAGAAGCATAAAGAGGTCAGTATAATAATCAGGCATAATGTTTTAATGATTGAATATACTCTTACCCAGGTATAGTGTTGAAAGCTGGGATTTGAGTTCCCGTTGACTCACCAGAGGAGGAATGAGAAGTCCTCTGATAGTTTGAATCAGACGGGTTAAGAGGTTGTCGGAAATAACCCGCCTTGGGATAAAGTATATCAGAAATATGTAAGACCTCTGGGCGGTGTTTGCGAACCGACATGTTTGGTAAGCCGGAAGAAGTAATCACACCACCACTATGCCGGGTGGTGCGGCGAGCTTCGTGTTGTTGTTTCTTCAAAAGAAAGTTGGGATCCAAGTGAGCTAGAGGGTGAGAAAAGCTTACTCTCCGACTTGCTTGTTGGGTTTTCTGTGTTGGCAGAGGTTCTGAGCCAGAGGAAAGAATAATTACCTCTGCATCGCCTACACAGCTGGCTTCTGCGTCATCCTGATAACAATCATTGTCAATGAGATGTATAAAAACTGAGCCAAGTGAGTCAAGTTATACCTCTGACTCATCATCATCATCGTCATCGTCAATGTTTAAGCCAGCGGGCTCGGTGGTCTTCTTCTTGGCAGGCCTCTTGGTGACCTTGGTTTTGGTACGAGCCCGTTTGGCTGGCTTATCTTGTGGTTTCTTCTTCCAAAATGGAGAATCGGCCTGTGGAGGTCAAAAAATATTATAAGTAGGCATAACTATTGCAGATATGGTTGAGCGGAAGGTGTGCAACAGTTACGGCTGGTGGCTTATTGAAGGTGCAGAAAGGACTATGTCCTATTTTACTGCATTCCTTCAAAGGTTCGTTCAGCAATTTCTTGGTGGCTTCTGTAATTTCTGCATCAGTCAGTTGAATGTCGAAGTGGCGCTGGGGATCTTTTAAGTTGCCGGTGTTCACACATTAAGCTAGGGTGATGACTTAATGGCAAGATGCTCCATGACACCCAGCACCGAACAAAGTCAATGTCGGATAGGCCATTAGCAATGAAGGCTCTAAGCTTTGAGAAAGCTGATGCATATTTGGCCTGCTCCTTTGCGTTCATTCGTGGGGGAAGCAGATGTGTATTGCTAAGCTAGTGGTCGCGGTAACCCGGCAGAGAATTCTCGTCTGATGGAGAAGTTTCTTGACAATAGAACCAAGTTTTGTTCCAATCTTTGGGGTGACTCGGCGGCTTGGCTTAGGGAAAGTTGACTTCTTTCCTCTTCTGAATTGAGATCCCACTGAGTTCCAAGCTGGGCCTGTCAGTAAACTCTGTCTGACGGTTTAAGTAGTAAAATTCTTTGAATAATTCAACTGTGGGCTCCTCTTGAAGATAAGCTTCACAAAAGACTTGTAAATTGCAAATATTGTATATAGAGTAGGGCCCAATATCCTGAGGGTAAAGTTGGAAGAAATGAAGCACGTCACGGAAAAACTTTAAGCCGGGCGGGCTGAACCCCCAGCTCAGTTGGTCAGCGAAGACAATTACTTCTCCGCCTTGGGTGTAGGAGGGTTTTCTTCACCAGGGACCCTCTAGTGGATATCATCTTTCTTGGCTAGGGCACCAGTTGCAAAATTGTTCAGGTCTTCTTCAGTGACCTGGGATTGGACCTAGTTGCGAGAGGTATATGTCTTAGCCATTTTTCGATGATCTGAAAGGAAGACTATGCCGATTTAAGATTATATGGTCAAGTCAGCTGTTGGCTTAAAGGCAAAAAATAATGAAGCATGCATAGATGTTAAACCGAAGGATGGCATAGAAGTTATAAAGATAAGCTATTGGCGGCTTAAGAGGGGACTAAGGGTACCTAGCGGGTTATGGTTTCTGAGTTAAGCCGCCCACACAAATATTGATTTACAGATCTGAGAATGGGAAAATTGCTAAGTGTTGGAAAAACAGATTTCACAGATTGATGCTACAATTTTGGATCTACAACACTTCAGGTAATGGAAAATATTTAGACCTAAGTTGCAGTACTTGAGCAGTTCATGTGTCCAGATTGATTTTCTTACGAAGGGAGATGTTCTAATAGCAAAAATGAGTACCACGACTACCGCCGCGCAGGAGGGGTACCAAGTTTGAATCAAAAGTCACAAGCTATAGTGAAGAGTGAAGATGAACTCCGATGAACTCGTGGAAACCCTAATGGGATCTATGGGAAAAGGAAGGAGGAGAACTCACCAGAGCTGTTGAACAGCGGAGGCGTGCGGATGAACTCTGGTCAAATCAGGTTGAAGCAGCGACCGTTGTCGAGGCAGTGGCGAAAGTCGACGGTGGCGGCAGAGCTCGGGTGCTGAAGTGACGCGAGGAAGATGATGGAGACGAGAAGGCAAGGGGGAAAGTGAAAGGGGCCCCTGGCCCTATTTATAATATCGAAAGGATAAGTGACATGCGCGAGAATCGAGGAGGCCAAAAAATGGATATGCGACAGCACAGATGGCTCGATTTTTGGGAATTTATTAAAAAAGAGGATATATATTGAGATTTGGGCCTTGCGTAATATTAATGACAGGTGACATCATGCCGGGTTATCACAGTCCTAGGAGATGATGTCATGGTGGGTTACAAGTTCTTGCAAGAGCAAACGAAGAAGCACTTTTTCTAAGTGTTGAAAGATTGATATGAACAGGTTCACATCAACCTAGGGCCTAATGTTGGGGATATTACTATTGGGTATGACCCGCCCAGGAGGGGCCGGGTCATACCGCTGGCGGTTCATGAAAACAAAGCCCATGAAGATGCTGAAGATGGCAGTTCACGAAGCAGGCTTACTGAAGGCACGAACCCCAAAGGTGGCTTAAAGCCCACACGTGTAAACCGCCATATATGTATGACTTGTATTGTAAGGCATGCGTAGTTAGTCACCGAGCCGGACACGTTGTGTATGAGCCAGTTGGGACTCCGTGAACTGCTGGGCATCAACCTGTGTATATAATGGGACGACCCGGCGGCGGTTTAGGGCAAGAAACAAGAGATCGAGAACTTGGTCAAGCGTATTCGCTCCCTGGTAATCGAAACCCAAGCAATACCACCTCAAACTGGACTAGGCCTTTACCTTCACTGCAAGGGGCCGAACTAGTATAGACTCTCTGTGTCCTTTGTCCCATTTAACCCCTTTAAGCTAACCTAGTTGCGATGGCTCCACGACTAAGTCCTTCCACTAGGACATCTGCCGTGATGATTCCACGACAGCTCGTGTCCGCGTCGGTTTTTTCCCGAAGAGGAAGGGATGATGCAACACAGCTACGGTAGGTATTTCCCTCAGTGATGAAACCAAGGTTATCAAACCAGTAGGAGAACCAATCAACACTATGTAAATGGTACCTGCACACAAAGAACAAATACTTGCAACCCGACGCGTAAGAGGGGTTGTCAATCCCTCTCGGGTAAAAAGATAGATTGATTTGGATAAATAGATCTCTCGTTAAAGCAAAATAAAATAAAAAAAAGAAAAAGTGCAGCAAGGTATTTTTGGGTTTTTAGAATTAAATATCTGAAAACAAAAGCAAATAAAAGTAGATCTTGAAGCAAATATGATAAAGAATAGACCCCGGGGCCGTAGATTTCACTAGTGTCTTCTCTCTCGAAAATAGCATACGGTGGGTAAACAAACTACTGTTGGGCAATTGATAGAAATTCAAATAATTATGACGATATCCAGGCAATGATAATTATATAGGCATCAGGTCCAAGATTAGTAGACCGGCTCCTGCCTGCATCTACTACTATTACTCCACACATCGACCGCTATCCAGCATGCATCTAGTGTATTAAGGTCATAGAGAAACTGAGTAATGCAATAAGAATGATGACATGATTTAAAAAAGATCTATTCATGTAGGAATAGACCCCATCTTGTTATCTTTAATGGCAATGATCAATATGTGTCTTGCTGCCCCTTCTGTCACTGGGAAAGAACACTGCAAGGTCAAACCCATCACAAAGCACCTCTTCCCATGGCAAGAAAAATCGATATAGTCGTCCTAACTAAACCAAAGATTTGAAGAAGAAGTACAAGGCTATAATTAATCATGCATATAAGAGATCAAAACTCAAATAACTTTCATGGATAGAATAGATCTGATCATAAACTCAAAGTTCATCGTATCCCAACAAACACACCGCAAAAAGAGTTACATCAAATATATCTCCAAGAGACCATTGTATTGAGAATCAAAAGAGAGAAGAAGCCATCTAGCTACTGCCTACGGACCCATAGGTCTACAATCAACTACTCACGCATCATCGGAGAGGCACCAATCAGGATGATCAACCCCTCTGTGATGGTGTCTAGATTTCTCGTGGTTCTGGAACTTGCGGCGGCTGGAATTGTGTTTCGTGGACTCCCCTAGGGTTTGTGTAATATTTGGGAATTTATAGGGCGAAGAGGCGGCGCGGGAGGCCACCGACGGGGCACAACCCACCAGGGCGTGCTTGGGCCCCCAGGTGCGCCCAAGTGGGTTGTGCCCCCCTCGGGGAACCCTTGTGGCACTTCTTTGGCCCATCTTGTGTCTTCTGGTCCAGAAAAAATCTCCAAAAAGTTTCACTGCGCTTGGACTCCATTTGGTATTGATTTTCTGTGATGTAAAAAACAAGCACAAAACAACAACTGGCACTGGGAACTATGTCAACAGGTTAGTCCCAAACAATGATATAAAGTAGCTATAAAATGATTGTAAAACATCCAAGAATGATAATATAACAGTTGGAACAATATAAAATTATTGACATGTTGGAGACGTATCATCGTTTCATCTCATATATTGAGCATGAGTCTTTTATTAATTGATCATAAGGTCACTTGGGGACTTCCAACTCATCGAGTTTAGCTATCTGATACATCCTCGTTGTATCTACTTTTCCTAACGTTTTTTCCTCTTGTTTTGGACTCTAATTTGCATGATTTGAATGAAACTAACCTGGACTGACGTTGTTTTCAGCGGAACTACCATGGTGTTGTTTTTGCGCAGAAATAAAAGTTCTCAGATTGGAACGAAACTTTTTGGAGATTTATTTCAGGATGAAAGAAAAATACTGGAGCCAATAACCACCGGAGGGGGGCCCTGGGTGAGAACAACCCACCAGGGCGCGCCCCCCTCCAGGCGCGCCCAGGTGGGTTGTGCCCACCTGGTGGCCCCGCAGACCCTGATCCTGACTCCATAAATACCTATTTTTCTAGAAAAAAACCAGGGAGAAATAATTATCATGTTTCACGAGACAGAGCCACCGCCACCTCCTGTTCTTCATCGGGAGGCCAGATCTGGAGTTCGTTGGGGGCTCCGGAGAGGGGGTTCTCGGATCTTCGTCATCACTAACCCTTCTCCATCGCCAATTCCATGATGCTCCCCACTGGGAGTGAGTAATTCCTTCGTAGGCTCGTTGGTCGGTGAGGAGATGGATGAGATTCATCATGTAATCGAGTTAGTTTTGTTAGGGCTTGATCCCTAGTATCCATTATGTTCTGAGATTGATGTTGTTATGACTTTGCCATGCTTAATGCTTGTCACTTTGGGCCTGGGTGCCATGATTTCAGATCTGAATAGTTTATGTTATCACCATTATATCTATGTTCTAGATCTAATCTTGAAAGTCATATTGACCTATTACATGTTATGATCCGTAAACCCCGGAGTGACAGTATTCGGGATACTTTCTGGTGATGACCGTAGTTTAAGGAGTTCATGTATTCACTATGTGTTAATGCTTTGTTCCGGTTCTCTATTAAAACGAGGCTTAATATCCCTTAGTTTCCATATGGACCCCGCTGCCACGGGAGGGTAGGACAAAAGATGTCATGCAAGTTCTTTGCATAAGCACGTATGACTATTTACGGAATACATGCCTACATTATATTTATGAACTGGAGCTAGTTTTGTATCGTCCTAGGTTATGACTATTATATGATGAATATCATCGAACGAATCCATCGATCCAATGCCTACGACTTTCCTACACATTGATCTTGCTAAGTTACTACCGCTACTGTTACTGTTACACTTGCTACAAAATCATTGCTATCACTATTATTGTTACTATTGTTGTTGCTACTACTATCAAAATCATATTACTGTGCTACAGATTGCTTGCTGCAGATAGTTATTCTCCAGGTGTGGTTAAATTGACAACTCACTTGCAAGTATTCGTTGGCTCCCCATGTGTCAAATCAATAAATTTGGGCTGAATACTCTACCCTCGAAAACTATTGTGATCCCCTATATTTGTGGGTTATCAAGACCTTTTTCTAATGCCGTTGCCAGGGAGCATAGCTATATTTGTTGAGTCACTCGGGGTGTAGCGACCAGACCTCAAACAGTCTGATCTCTGTGCTCCTGTGTCATCCCTGGATCAGTAATGCTGACACCACACAGTACTCGGAGGATTTATAACAGAGTTGCAATCACACACTTATTACATCGAGTGTCTCCATAGAGAACTTATTACAATAAATATGGCTTAAGGCCATCTAATAACGATAACAGCGGAAGGCTTGGAAGATAAGTGAGTCAATCAACTCCAACGGCGTCACTGAGTATAGAACCACGACCTAAAAACTCCTTAATCATCGTCTGAAAAGTCTGCAACATTAACGTTGCAGCCCGAAAACGGGTCAGCACATGGAATATGCTGGCAAGGTAACACATAGAGAGTAATGGAATGAAACAGCTATACTATATGCATATTTGGCTGGTGGAAAGCTCTATGGTTACAGTTTTGCGTAAAGCCAATTTTTCCCTACTTCAAAGGAATAAATTTATTTAACTATCATGGTGCTTGTTAAACATTGAGAATGGTTGACAGCATTCTCAATCCCAATTAAGCATCATCATTAAACATAACCCAACAAAATTAATTTAGAGTAACATGTTGAGATTCACATGAAAATCCAAGTACTAGATACTCAAGATGTCCATAACCGGGGACACGGCTAACCATGATTAGTTTATTACACTCTGCAGAGGTTTGCGCACTTTTCCCCACAAGACTCGATCGCCTCCGTTTGGTTTCTCACACTACAGGGTGTTTGAGAAGACGGATGACCGAGACATAGTCTTTCAGAAGCGCTAGCACCTTACGATCGGGTAGACCGTACCACCTACATCCCCTACATCTGCTAGTCTACCACTGTAAGAGTTCGCACAACTTAGTCAACTATGGTAGAGCCCATAATAGCTTGTGGCTGCACACGGAAATTTCTAGTATGAATAGTCTCATGATCCCTTTGAGCCTGGGTGGCGGTCCAAAAGAAAACAGGCAAGTCCTGGAATACCCAGGTGCCTCAATCCACCCAGATATGTGTTTAAGTTGCCACCTTAGATAAACCATTAATTAACAATCTCACATCTGTCATAGATTTCACTCACCCAATCCACGTCTACTAGCATAGCATGGCATAATAAGCAAACGTAGAAGTAACTCCCAAAGGTTTGATAATAAACAGGTAATAGGTACTACCTCATCTACTTCCCATCCCACAAGTTAATTAGATCCTAATCATGCAATGTGTGAGGATTGATCTAATGCAATAAAACTGGGTAGTAGAAAAGGTATGATCAAAGTGTTACTTGCCTTGCTGATGATCCACGAAACCTAACGATTCAAAGTAACAGGCGGCGCACTCCGGGTATCCTATCGCAGACAAACAAACAAGCATACAATAAGTACTGATCTAATGCACAGGTAAAACTCAAATAAGAGATCTAACCAGAAAGTTCAACTTAAGAACTTCGGTTGGCAAAAAGAATCAAATCGAACGAAGCAACGAAAATCAAACTGCGAAAGAAAACAACTTTGTTCTAGTAATCTGGATCTAGGGAAAATTTTATACTAGTAAAAACTTGTTTAAGTTGGTTAAACGGATAGAAGGTTTCGAGACAAAACTCTAGGCGCTTGAATCGCCTGATTCCGATAAATGAGTGAAAAGTTAAACTAAAACGAAAATCGGATCAGGAATCGCGATCAGAAAAATCACGGATTTAATCCGAGAAAAAGAAAAACGACGAACGCCGAATTTTTTTTCTCTTTTTTTTGGCACGGAAAACGAGGCGCGACGAACCTTGGGCGGCGGGATCATCTGCGGCGGCGGCTCCGGCGGCGCGTGCGGATCGAGGCGGGGCTGATGGGCTGGGGCGGCTCGGGGCGGTGCTATTTAAAGGCTGCCCCCGGGCGGTGTCCCGCTCGGGTACGGCCCGAAGTCGGTTCGTTTTTTTTATTATTCCGCTCGGAAGAAAAATAAAATGAAAATCTAAACAGACCCCAAAAATTCCAAAATAAATTTTCACAGGCTTCTAAAATCAAGCCGCACAAGGTGAACATTTATTTGGGCCCTAAATGCAATTTTGAAAAATGCACTTTTTTCCTAAATTCAAATAAAACACCGAAAAACTCCAAAATAAAATCTTATTTGATTTTATTATTAAATCCTCAATATTTCTTTATTTTGGGAAAGTCATTTTATTCCCTCTCTCATATTTTTGAAATATAAATAATTGATGATAAAATAAATAAAATCAAATGATCCTATTCTCAAAATTTGAGAGAACTCAAATATGAAAATAACGAAATCCCCAACTCTCTCCGTGGGTCATTGAGTTGCGTAGAATTTCTAGGATCAACCAAAATGCAAAATAAAATATGATATGCATGATGATCTAATGTATAACATTCCAAATTGAAAATTTGGGATGTTACACGGGGATTATTATTTATCTATCACTATGAAGGATACCAAGACTAATATATTTCCCTCTAAGACAAGGGGAGGTAAGGAACTGCCATCTAGCTCTGCACTTGATTCACCTTCTATTTTGAGTAGACTTGTAACACCACCACATGCTATTAATCCTAATATGTCACAAGTTATTGATGATGCTACTTCTATGAATGCTACTCACGATAATGCTAATACCTTGCTTGATTGTAATATGCCAGTAGGTGAATTTCTTGATGAAGAAATTGCTAGAGCTAAAGATATTGAGCATGTTGAAACTGATGAAGTACTTGAATATGAAAATCTTGAAACACCTATTAGACCTAGCTCTCCTAGATATGAACTGCCTAAGATACCGGAAGGTTATGTTAGGGATGAGGAGACAACTAGAGACTTTCTTGCTTGCAATGATAGAGATTATCTTAAGAAATTATTACGCAAACTGTAAGAAAGATCTTTGAATTCTAGAATCAAATGTGATCCTAAGTTTGCTACTTCACGTATCTTTGTTGATGATAAGGATTATGAATTCTCCATCGACCAGAGTTAATTACTTTGGTTGAATATGATCTTACTAACTTGAATGATATATATAGCCACCGTTTTTACTCATGATGATAAAATTCGCTACTATTATATCCTCAAGTTATTTCCGTTCTCATTAAAGGGTGATGCTAAGATATGGTACAATACTCTTGCTCCTGGTTGTGTGCGTAGTCCCTAGGATATGATTTACTACTTTTCTGAAAAATATTTTCCTGCACATAAGAAACAAGCTGCCTTACAGGAAATATTTAACTTTATGCAAATTGAAGAAGAGAGTCTCCCACAAGATTGGGGGAGGCTTCTCCAACTGCTTAATCTTTGCCTGGTTATCCACTTAAGAAAAATGAAATACTTGATATCTTCTATAATAGACTAACCGATGCTTCTAGGGACTTCCTAGATAGTTGTGCTGGTTGTGTTTTCAGGGAACAAACTATTCAACAAGCTGATGACTTATTGAATAACATATTGAAAAATTATGATGATTGGACTCTTCCTGAACCACCGCCTAAACCCACTCTGAAGAAGAGGGGTATCTTATATCTCAGTCCTGGAGATATGCAAGAGGCAAAGAAATGTATGAAGGAAAATGTATTAAAGCTGAAGATGTTAAAATTTTACCTCCTATTGAAGAAATACATGGACTTGATACACCAACACCCAAGGTGGTAGAGGTAAACTTTTTAATGAAAATGATAATCCTTATAATGTGCATCCTAGTCAGTGCCGTTATGAGTTTGGTAACTACATTAGAAAACAAGATCACTTCAACGAAAATGTTATGAAACAATTAAAATACAACTCTAATATGATTGCTCGCTTGAGTGATTTGTTATTTAGAATCTCTAATGATGTTAGAGATGTAGGAAAACATGCTTCTATGGTTCACACTCAGTTAGAACAAGCTGCTAAATCTCAAGGAGAATTGCTTGATGAAGTGAACAATAATATCAATGACCATGTTGTTAGAGTAATGACTAGAGGAGGTAGAATGACTCGGGAACCACTTTATCCTGAGGGACACCCGAAAAGAATTGAACAAGACTCTCAAAGAATTAACACTGATGCACCTAGTCCTTCTAAAAATAAAAATAAAAAGAAAAATGATAGGACTTTGCATACCTCTAGTGAACCTGAAGAAGAAAAACCTCTCGAAGATAATAATGATGTTTCTATCTCTGATGCTAAAACTCAATCTGGTAATGAACATCCATCTAGTGATAATGAAAAGATAATGATGATGTTCATGAATACACTCAACCAAACAATGATAAAGAATCAAATAATGATGTTGAGATAGAACCGGCTGTTGATCTTGATAACCCACGACCTAAAAATAAAAGATATGATAAAAGAGACTTTGTGGCAAGAAAAATGGTAAAGAAAGAGAACCATGGGTTCAAAAACCCATGCCCTTTCAACATAAATCAACTAAGAAGAAATATGATGAAGAATTTGAATGCTTTGCTGAAATGCTTAGGCTACTCTTTTTGCGCACTCGCTTGACTGATATTTTAAAGATGGCCCCTTATGCAAAATACATTAAAGACATCATCACTAATAAGAGAAAAATACCGGAAGGTGAAATCTCCACCATGCTTGCTAATTATTCTTTTAAGGATGGAGTACCTAAAAAATTTGGAGATCCGGGAATACCAACTATACCTTGCTCCATCAAAAGAAACTACGTTAAAACTGCTTTGTGTGATTTAGGAGCTGGTGTTAGTGTTATTCCTTTCTCTCTATACAAAAGACTTGACTTGAAGAAACTCGCCACCTACTGAAATATCTTTGCAAATGGCTGATAAATCAACTGCCATACCTATCGGTATTTGTGAGGATGTGCCTGGTGTTGTTGCAAATGTTACTATCTTAACTGACTTTGTTATACTTGAGATGACCGAGGACGACAACATGTCGATTATCCTTGGTAGACCCTTTTTAGTACTGTAGGGCTGTTATTGATTGCAATAAAAGCAAGGTCACTTTTCATATCAATGGTGACGAGCATACAGTGCACTTTTCAAAGAAACAATTCAAAGTGAATGGTATTAATGTTATTGAAAAATCTCCTACAGTCACTATTGGAAGCTTTCAACTACCTCTACCTACTGTCAAAAAGAAATATGATATACTTATTGTTGGGGACATGCATATCCCCGTTGAGGCAACTTAGTGTTTTACAAAAGTTCTTCAGTTTTATGTTAATCGAAGGTGGTTGTTAATAAGACTTGATCAACCTTATTAATGGATCATCTTTGAGAGGTATGAAGTTGATGAATTTAGTAGGCATTACCTTCTGTCCTTATATTTTGTTTTCTGTTTTTCTTAGTTAAATAAAATAAAATGCCATGTCTATCCTGTTTTCTAGATTTCCGTGCAATAAAAATGACCCAAAAATAAAAGTGCTTAGAATGCCCTGAAAATTTAATACAATTTTTTCTGAATTTTTAGTGCAAATAACATCACAGGGGTTTTCACCAGGTGGGCACAACCCACCTGGGCGCGCCAGCAACCCTAGGTGTGCCCTGGTGTGTTGTTGTCCCCACATGGGCCCCCTCACTTATATCTTTAGCCCATGTCATCTCCTACCTCCAGAAAAAAATCACCATTGCACTCTCTCTCTCTCTCTCTCTATCTCTCTATCTCTCTCTCTCGTGTTCTTGCTCTCAAACCTGCGAATTTCGATCTCTTTGCTCAAAGTTCCATTTCCAAAACTGTTTTCGGGGATTGCTACTTGGTATGTGAATCTTCCATTGCTCCAATTAGTTTTTTCTTTAGTGGATTATATTTTGAATAATTAGTTAATCTTGGTGCTGTTAGATGAGCTTGCATGTTGAATTCTTAGAGTTCTAAGCATCTCTATGAGTAGTTGCTATCAATCTTGTGAAGTTTTGTTGACAAAAAAATTGTGGACTAGAAATTTTTAGAATTTTATTTATAGGAATAATATGAGTTTCTTTAGGAAGTTTGCCTCCAAGAAGAGCTCTAAGGGAGTCATTGGGGAATCTTCAGACAGTGACCTCCTGTAACACCCCGGATGTTATTTACCCAATATGTAATCCAACTCTTGCCGTTTCCGGCGTTAAGTTATTTTATTTTCTCGGGTTCGGGTTTTTGTCTCTGTGTGTTGTTGTTGTTGTCATGCATCTGATATCATGTCATCATGTGCATTGCATTTGCATACGTGTTCATCTCATGCATTCGAGCATTTTCCCCGTTGTCCGTTTTGCATTCAGGTGCTCCGTTCTCCTCCGGTGGTCATTTCTACTTTTCTTTCGTGTTTGGGGATTAAACATTTTCGGACTTGGTTTACTACCGGTAGACCGCCTGTCAAGTTTCGTACCATTTGGACTTCGTTTGATGCTCCAACGGTTAACCGAGGGACCGAGAAGGCCTCCTGTGTGTTGCAGCCCAACACCCATCCATTTTGGCCCAAAACCCACCAAAACCCTCTCCATCATCTAGAGCGTTCGATCACGATCGCGTGGCCGAAAACCACACCTCTTTTGGACACTCCTAGCTCCCTCAATGCCTATATATATCTCTTCCTTTCGAAATCCCGGATCCCCTCCACACCAAACACTAGATCCACTCCACTCGCCGCCGCCGGACAATTTCCCGCGGGCCGGCCGTGTCCGTCTCCACCCCGCCGCCATGTGTCACGCCACCGTTGGACCGCGCCGCCGCCCCACTTCGTCGCCGCCGCCGGCCCGGGAGGCCCAGATCGGGCCCCCGAGGCCCATCCGCCGCCGCGCCGCGCCAGGGCGCTCACTGCCGCCGCATCGCCGCCTCCTTTGCTCGGCGCTGCCGCGCGCCATTGCCGGCCCCGCCGCACCGGCAAGACTCCGCCGCCCGAAGCGGCCACCGCTCCGCCGCCCGACGCGCCGCCGCCGGCGTCCCTCACCGCCGCCATCCTCCTCCCGCGCCACTCCGGCCGGCCACCTCCCCGGCTACCACTCCCTCATCTCCGGCCGCCCCTGCCCCGTCGCCGGTGAACAGTTGCCGGTGAACCTCGTAATCCATGCCGGCCAGATCTGGATCCAGATCCAAACTCGGTTGACTTTTTGTTTCAAACCCTAGATAAATTGCTATGTTCGTCATGTTGTATCTTCGCATCCGTAGCTCCGTTTTGGGAATATAGCATATCAAAATGTTCGTCTCAGAGAGCACATCATTTCATCTCATTGCATCATTTTCATTTGAGTTCATCTTGATGCCCGAAATGCTGTTAGAAGAATGCTATTTGAGATAATTGTCAGATCTGCTTCTCCAATTAGATATTTGTCATTTTTGCCATGTTTATTGTGTGCATGATATGCCCCTGAGCTCTACATGAGTTTTGTTATATGTTTTGCCATCTATCCAGAGGTGCAACCCATGTATTTTTGTGATGTGTGTGGTGACTAGCACAAGCTTGCAAAGTGGTGCATTCGTTAATGCTGATTTCAGGGACTTAGCATTTCCACTAAGTCCTTGGACTGTTTATCTCATATTGCCATATGTTCATCTCGTTTCCTAGTGATCCGTGCCTCTTTTGAGGATGATCAGTAATGATGTTTTGTTAATCTTGTAGTGTTCTATCCATCCATGCCTTTGTTTGCAATTATGGAGCACCCTAGCTTGAGTCAATCGAGCTCTACTTTTGCCATTTCGTGAATCTGGGCAGATTGTCTACTTGTTAGCGATTTTGGCGAGGATGTTGTAGTTGATCCGTGCATGCTATGTTATTATTCTTGCCATGTCTAGCTTGCATTTTGTGTATTCTTGATGGGTGTATGCTTAGATTGACATGACATGCTCGGTAGTGAGTGCATCGAGTTCGTAAACATGCCAACTTGATATCTGTTTTCAGCATGCTCCAGTTTTCACCAAGTCTGTGATCTGATTATGTTTTTGCCATGTTCACATGCTTGCAAATGTATTTTCTGATCCCTTTTGGCTCAAGGTCACTAAGGGACTTTTGTTAAGCTCTTTGAGTAGCTCCATGCCATGCTTTACTTTGCCATGTTCAGGTCCTGTAGCATATTGTTTTCATGCTCCAAAGCGGGCTATCTGATCTGAGATTCCAGACAAGTGCTAATTTCACTAAGTCTGAAATCTGTTTACCAAATGCATTTTTGCCATGCTTGTTTGAACCTGTTAATGGATGAATTGGCCGTAGCTCAGTGCTAGGCTTTTGTTAAGAATCATGAATGGATCCCTGCCATGTATTTTGATGCCATGTTTGGGTGCTGTAGCACGTTCATCTTGTTGCATTTAGATGGCTACTTGCTGTAAATCGCAGAACATGGTCATATTTGAATTGCTTGCCATTTCCAAACCGTAACTCCGATTCCGGCGTTCTTTATATCGTTTTCAAGCGATTTCATCTCATATTTCCAGTGGCACATTTGGATTTCCAAGTTGAGGCCAGGTTCATGCATTCCTTGTCAAATCTTGCATATGCATCACATATTGCATCCCGCATATCATACCATCTTTGCATCATATTGTTTGAGCTTTGCACGTGGTTGATTGTGTCCTTGTTGCTTGTTTGTCTTGTTTGGGTAGAGCCGGGAGACGAGTTCGCTAACGAGGAACCCGTTGAGTTTGCTTTCGAGGATCCAGTCAACTCTAATAACTTTGCAGGCAAGATGATCATACCCTCGAAATCACTACTATCTTTGCTATGCTAGATGCTCGCTCTTTTGCTATGCCTATGCTACGATGCCTACCACTTGCTTTTCATGCCTCCCAAATTGCCATGTCAAACCTCTAACCCACCATGTCCTAGCAAACCGTTGATTGGCTATGTTACCGCTTTGCTCAGCCCCTCTTATAGCGTTGCTAGTTGCAGGTGAAGATTGGAGACCGTTCCTTGTTGGAACATTATTTACTTAGTGGGATATCATTATATTGCCATGTTATCTTAATGCATCTATATACTTGGTAAAGGGTGGAAGGCTCGGCCTCTCGCCTAGTGTTTTGTTCCACTCTTGCCGCCCTAGTTTCTGTCATATCGGTGTTATGTTCCCGGATTTTGCGTTCCTTACGCGGTTGGGTAATGATGGGAACCCCTTGATAGTTCGCCTTGATTAAAGCTTTTCCAGCAATGCCCAACCTTGGTTCTACCATTTGCCACCTAGCCTCTTTTTCCCTTGGGTTTCCGGAGCCCGAGGGTCATCTTATTTTAACCCCCCCCCCCCCGGGCCAGTGCTCCTCCGAGTGTTGGTCCACCTGTCAGCTGCCGGTGGCCACCAGGGGCAACTCTGGGCTGGCCTACCCGTACCTAGGACAATCTGAGTGTGCCCTGAGAAAGAGATATGTGCAGCTCCTATCGGGATTTGTCGGCACATTCGGGCGGTGTTGCTGGAATTGTTTTAACTTGTTGGAGTGTCTTGAAGAACCGGGATACCGAGTCTGATCAGAACGTCTCGGGAGAAGGTCTATTCCTTCGTTGACCGTGAGAGCTTGTCATGGGCTAAGTTGGGACTCCCCTGCAGAGATTTGAACTTTCGAAAGCCATGCTCGTGGTTATGGGCAGATGGGAATTTGTTAATATCCGGTTGTAGATAACTTGAACTTTAACTTAATTAAAATGAATCAACAGTGTGAGTTACCGTGATGGTCTCTTCTCGGCGGAGTCCGGGAAGTGAACACGGTGTTGGAGTAATGCTTGCCGCAGGATGCCCTCTAGTTACTCGCTCGCGCTTTGCCTCCTCTTCTCGCTCTCTTTTGCAAACAGGATAGCCACCATATATGCTAGTCGCTTGCTGCAGCTCCACATATTTGCTTTGCCTTACCTATTAAGCTTAAATAGTCTTGATCGCGAGGGTCCGAGATTGCTGAGTCCCTGTGGCTCATAGATTACTTCCAAACCAGATGCAGGGCCTGATGATTCCGCTCCAGATGACGCGCTTGAGCTCAAGTGGGAGTTCGACGAGGACTCACGCTGATACTACGTGTCTTTCCCTGATGATCAGTAGTGGTGCCCAGTTGGGGTGATCGGGACCATGTCGCATGTTGGCTTGTTCTTTTATTTTGGCGCCGTAGTCGGGCCATGAGTGTTTGAATGTTATAATGCTATTTATGTACTTTGATTGACATGGCGAGTGTAAGCCAACTATGTATCTCCCCTTTTATTATCTATATTACATGGGATGTTGTGAAGATTGCCTAACTTGCGACATTGCTTTCAATGCGGTTATGCCTCTAAGTCGTGCCTCGACACGTGGGAGCTATAGCCGCATCGAGGGCGTTACACCTCCATACTCAAAGGAGGGCAGAGGTGTGGCCGTGCGAATGGCCGCACAACCCCTTAATGGATGCAGCTTGGATCTGTCAAGAGTTCGCATAATTTGCTGCTAATGTTGGGCTTACTAACTTCATCACAGCTGAGTGTGAACAATACCATCTCATTACAAATTCCTTTGTGCAAAGCTTCCATTTTCTGAGTAGGAATAACCCCCCTGAGGTGCAGTTTAATTTATATGCTGAAACCCGTCAAATACCACTCACTAACTTTTGTGACGTATGCTTGATCCCTTATGATGGGGAAATAAGAGCTCATGGACCTGTAGATTTTGAGGACTTTTATCATACTTTGTCTGTGGGAGATGAGAGGGGGGTATCGACTGTCACCGCCACTAGCTTGCAGTTTTCTTCTGTGCATTATTTTGACCTATTCATTGCAAAGTGTTTACTTGCTAGAGAGAAGGTTGGTGCACTTAGTGCCCCCGATTTTGCAGCCTTACGCTGTGCACTATACGGCGATAACACCTATAGCCTAGGGGCCATTATTGCATGTCGTCTGCACCTTAACAGAACCAAGGGCAAAATTCATGGCGGTGTTTATGCTACTCATTTAGGGAGTCACTTTAACATTCAGATTTGCCAACATGATTATCGTTTACCCAAGGTTTATTTGGATCACCAGGCGATGAAAGATCACCAGTTTATTGATATTGATGATTCTATTAATAATATTCCTTACAACCTGGTCTTCAGTGAGGATACCCGTGATATTATTCAGTTGCCTGCACCTGCTTTGTTTGATTCTATTGTCAGGGGTGGATGCAGGATCATGCCAGATGACATCATTGCCTACCGGAACACCCAGGCGGAGGAGGAGGAGCCCCAGGAGTGTGATGCTTAGGTGCCGCCGCCGCAGCACTTTGACATGGGACCCAATGGCTACTACGGGTGGTGATTACCAAGCTAGGCCAAAAGCCTAAGCTTGGGGGAGTACGTGTTTCCACCGACATTACATTCATGTTCACACATTTCATTCCATTTGTCGGTGTCCACACTTTTTCTTTGTATTATCCATGCTAGATTTATTTTCTCGTTTTCTTCTTGTGTGTTTGAAAAACTTTGAGAAAATCCAAAAAAATGTTTCTTGCTTATTTTGGGTTTTTCTTTCTAGTTTAGTTGGTTGTAGTATTAAAAGAAAACACAAAAAGATTTATCGATTCTTCTTCTTGCTTGTTGGGAGCTTTCCCATGTAAATTGTTTTTCTCGTTTTTGTTTTTGTTTTTTCTTAATTTGCTTCCTTCCAAAAAAACTAAAACTCCAAAAATATTTCAGTGTGGTTCTCTGAAATTCTTTTCTTTTTATTGAGTCATACCAAAGAGAAGCCCATGATGAAAATGTTGAGTGGCTCTCATGTGCATTATTGTTGATCTAATAAAGAGACCATATTATCTTGTCTTCTCCTTTTGAATAAAATGTTTGCAGAATCCAGCTTAGTCCATGGCACTCTTCCACTATTATTATTTTCATACCATTCGGTCGTGCAACTAAATAATGACGATATTTGATGAACTGGTTGTGGCAGAGAGGAACGGGTATGAACTCAACTTGTTCTGTCTTTGTAAATATGTTTAACCTAGTATCCATGATTCAGGCTATCATGATCAAACATGTTTGCAATGACAATTAGAGATTATAGTTTCTCATGCCATGCTTAAGTAGCTTGGAGTGGATAATGATTTATCTTGGATGTCAACATTGTGTTAAAATGATTGTGATGTGGTATGATGATATGGTATCCTCCTCTAAATGTTTCAAGTGGCTTGACTTGGCACATGTTTATGCAAGTAGTTGAATCAAAACCAACATAGCCTCTATGATATTTATGTTCATGGTGTCCATATCGTACTCATGCTAGTATCCAATGTTTATTATTCATAATGCATGTTCATGACCGTTTTCGCTCTCTAGTTGTTCGCTTCTCAACCTATTTGCTAGCCTTCGCCCGTACTAAGCAGGATTACTGCTTGTGCATCAAAATCCTGAAACCCAAGCTATTCTAGACAAGTCCACCATATATCTACCTATATGCGGTATTACCCTGATGAGTGTTATTCACGCGTCCTTGCACGAGAGGGGCGGTAATAGGGATGGCCAGTCCCAAAATCAAAAATTGCAAATAGTTAAACAAAACTCCCCTGGGACTGATGTTGGTATGGACGGTATCCGTGGATTCGGCTAGCCGTGGAGTGTGTTTGTTGGTGGAGGGGGAGTAAACCTTTACTTTTATCGCTTGGTAACCGCCACTATTGTGTTTAGCATGGAAGATATTGACAACTTTCGGCCGTGACGTAAATAGGAAGGGTGCATTTCTCAGAATTTCATTTATCTCTGTTTTAAAAAGCTGAGCTCTAGCACCGCTGCAAATCCCTGCTTTCCACTGCAAAGGGACTATCTATTTACTTTTATGTTGAGTGATCACCTTCTCAAACAAGCGCCAGATCTGAGAGCACTATTGTCATCCTCATGCATTGTGTATAGTTAATGTGGGTTGCATAATGACTGGATCTTTTCTACCATGAATTACAATGTTTAGTCGTTGCTTGAACTTTAAAGGTGCTCTGCATTTATGTTTTGCGGTCTCAGAAAGGGCTAGCGAGATACCACTGTTCTCATATTGTATCATGATTTTTTGACAAAGTGTTGACATTTGAGAAATCTTATTATTGCTTGCTAGTTGATTATGCCATTGATATGTGATACGTCTCCCACGTATCTGCTTTTTCTCACGCTTTTCTCTTGTTTTGGACTCTAATTTGCATGATTTGAATGAAACTAACCCTGGACTGACGTTGTTTTCAGCACAACTACCATGGCATTGTTTTTGTGCAAAAATAAAAGTTATCGGAATGGAACGGAAATTTTTGAGGATTTTTTATATCGATAATAAGAATTAGTGGAGCCAAGACCCACCAGAGAGGGGCCCCTGGGTGGGCACAACCCACCAGGGTGCGCCCCCCTCTCCTGGCACGCCCAGGTGAGTTGTACCCACCTGGTGGCCCCGCTGACAACCCCCCTGATACTATAAAATCATATATTTCCAGAAGAAAACCAGGGAGAAAGAATTATAGCGATCCACGAGACAGAGCCGCCGCCAAGCCCCGTTCTTCCTTGGGAGGGAAGATCTTCGTTCTTCGTCATCACCAACCCTTCTTCGAGGGGGATCTTCATTCTTCGTCATCGCCAACCCTTCTCCATCGCCAATTCCATGATGCTCCCCACCGGGAGTGAGTAATTCCTTCGTAGGCTCGCTGGTCGGTGAGGAGTTGGATGAGATTCATCATGTAACCGAGTTAGTTTTGTTAGGGCATGATCCCTAGTATCCACTATGTTCTTAGATTGATGTTTCTATGACTTTGCTATGCTTAATGCTTGTCACTTTGGGCCCGGGTGCCATGATTTTAGATCTGAACTATTTATGTTATCATCATTATATCCATGTTCTAGATCCGATCTTGCAAGTTATAGTCACCTACTACGTGTTATGATCCGGCAACCCCGAAGTGACGACAACTGGGCCCACTCCCGGTGATGACCGTAGTCCGAGGAGTTCATGTATTCACTATGTGTTAATGCTTTGTTCCGGTTCTCTATTAAAAGGAGGCCTTAATATCCCTTAGTTTCCAATATGGACCCCGCTGCCACGGGAGGGTAGGACAAAAGATGTCATGCAAGTTCTTTTAATAAGGCACGTATGACTATTTACGAAATACATGCCTACATCATATCGATGAATTGGA
This sequence comes from Triticum aestivum, assembly GCF_018294505.1. NCBI lineage: Eukaryota > Viridiplantae > Streptophyta > Magnoliopsida > Poales > Poaceae > Triticum > Triticum aestivum. Next base: position 94,057,095 of record NC_057803.1, on the reverse strand, counting down.
GCTAGTGTCATATCGTCCTAGGTTATAACTGTCTCATCATGATATCATCCAACAAGTCACCGATCCAATGCCTACGAATTTATCCTTATTGATCTTGCTGCGTTAGTATTGCTATCGTCATTGTTACACTTGCTACAAATTACTGCTATCACTATTACTGTTACCGTTGCTGCTATCACTACTATCAAAACTATCAAACTACTTTGCTACTGAGCACTTTGCTGCAGATAATTAATCGCCAGGTGTGGTTGAACTGACAACTCAGCTGCTAATACCTTCAAATATTCTTTGGCTCCCCTTGTGTCAAATCTATAAATTTGGGTTGAATACTCTACCCTCGAAAACTGTTGCGATCCCCTATATTTGTGGGTTATCTAGACCTTTTTATGGCGCCGTTGCCGGGGAGCATAGCTATATTTGTTGAGTCACTTGGGATTATTATCATATTATCACTATGAAGAATCTGAGGGATGCTAATACTAAGATATTTCCCTCAAGGACGAGGGGAGGTAAGGAACTGCCATCCAGTTATGCTTTAGATTCACCTTCTGTTATAAGTAAACTTGCAACACCGCCACATGCTATTAATTCTGATATGTCGCAAGTTATTGACGATGCTACTTCTACTATGAATGATGCTTATGATGATGCTACTACCTTGCTTGATAATGATGATGTGCCACTTGGTGACTTTCTTGATAAACAAATTGCTAGAGTTATACAACATGATGTTGTTGACTCTGATGATGAGCTTGAAATTGAATCTCCTGAAAAAACTGCTAGAAATAGCCTTCCTAGATATGAATTGCCTAAGGTAACAGAAGGCTATGTTATGAGTGAACCAGCAACTAGAGATATTCTTGCTTGTAATGATAGAGATGATCTAAAGAAATTACTACACAAGTATACAGGAAAAATCTCAGAATGCTAGAATGAAATGTGATCCAAAGTTTGCTACTTCACCTATCTTTATTGGTGACAAGGATTATGAATTCTCTGTCGACCCAGAGTTAATTACTCTGGTTGAATCTGATCCTTTCCATGGTTATGAAACTAAAACTGTTGTGGCACATCTTACTAAGTTGAATGACATAGCCACCCTTTTTACTCATGATGAGAAAACTCGCTATTACTTTATTCTCAAATTATTTACTTTCTCATTAAAGGGTGATTCTAAAGCTTGGTACAATACTCTTGCTCTTGGTTGTGTGCGTAGTCCCCAGGATATGATTTATTACTTCTTTGAAACATATTTTCCTGCTTGTATGAAACAAACTGCCTTACAGGAAATATTTAACTTTGTGCAAACTAAAGAACAGAGTCTCCCACAAGCTTGAGGGAGGCTTTGCCAGCTACTTAATGTTTTGCCTGATCATCCTCTTAAGAAAAATGAAATACTTGATACCTTCTATAATGGACTAATCGATGCTTCTAGGGACTTCATAGATAGTTGTGCTGGTTGTGTTTTTAGGGAACGAACTGTTGGACAAGATGAAGAAATATTGAATAACATATTGAAAAATTATGATGATTGGACTATTCCTAAACCACCGCCTAAACCCACTCCTAAGAAGACGGTATATTATATCTCAGTCCCGAAGATATGCAAGAGGCAAAGAAATCTATGAAGGAAAAATGTATTAAAGCTGAGGATGTTAAAATTTTACCTCCTATTGAAGAAATACATGGGCTTAATACACCACCAATGCCTAAGGTGGTAGAGGTAAATTCTATTATGAAGTTCAATGATAATGATAATCCTCACAATATGCATCCTAGTCAATGCCTTTATGAGTTCGAAAACTACATTAGAAAACAAGATCACTTCAATGCAAAGGTTATGAAACAATTGAAATATAATTCTAATATGATTGCTCGCTTGAGTGACTTGTTATTTAGAATATCAAATGATGTTAGAGGTGTTGGAAAACATGCTTCTATGTTACAAACTCAGTTAGAACAAGTTGCTAAATCACAAAGAGAATTGCTTGATGAAATGAATCATAATATGCATGACTTTGCTGTTAGAGTTGCAACTAGAGGAGGTAAAATGACTCAGGAACCACTTTATCCCAAGGGACACCCAAAAAGAATTGAATAAGATTCACAAAGAGCAAGCACAAGTGCACCTAGTCCTTTTAGGAAGAAAAAGAAAAAGAAAAATGATAGGACTTCACATGCCTCTAGTGAACCTGAAATAGAGAAACCTCCTGATGATGATAATGAAGTTTCTATCTCAGATGCTGAAACTCAATCTTGCAATGAACACTCACCTAATGATAATGAAAAATATAATGATGAGGTTCATGAAGACTCTCAACCAAACAATTAAAAAGAACCAGATAATGACGTGGAGATAGAACCACCTGTTGATCTTGAAAACCCACAAGCTAAAAATAAAAGATATGACAAAAGAGACTTTGTGGCCAGGAAACACGGTAAAGAAAGAGAACCGTGGGTTCAAAAACCTATGCCTTTTCCACCCAAGTCAACTAAAAAGAATGATGATGAAGAATTTGAACGCTTTGCTAAAATGCCGAGGCCAGTCTTTTTGCGTACTCGCTTGACTAATATCTTGAAAATGCCTCCTTATGCAAAGTATATGAAAGACATCATCACAAATAAGAGAAAAATACTGGAAGCTGAAATCTCCACTATGCTTGCTAATTACACTTTTAAAGATGGAGTACCTAAAAAACTTGGAGATCCTGGAATACCAATTATACCTTGCTCTATCAAAAAGAATTATGTGAAAACTGCTTTGTGTGATTTAGGAGCTGGTGTTAGTGTTATGTCTTTCTGTTTATATAAAATAATTGACTTGAATAAACTCACACCTACTAAAATATCTTTGCAAATGGCTGACAAATCAACTGCCATACCCATCGGTATCTGTGAGAATGTGCCCGTTGTTGTTGCTAATGTTACTATTTTGACTGACTTTGTTATACTTGAGATGCCCGAGGATGACAACATGTCGATTATCCTTGGTAGACCCTTCTTGAATACTGCAGGGGCTGTTATTGATTGCAATAAAAGCAAGTTCACTTTTTATATTAATGGTAATGAGCATACGGTGCACTTTCTGAAGAAACAGTTCCAAGTGAATGGTATTAATGTAATTGAAAAATCTCTGACAATCACTATTGGAATTTTTCAAATACCTCTACCTACTATCAAAAAGAAATATGATATGCTTATTGTTGGGGAAATGCATATCCCCATTGAGGTAACTTAGTTATTTGCGGAAGTTCTTCGGTTTCATGCTAATGGAAAGTGGTTGTTAATAAGACTTGATCAACCTTATTAATGGATCATTTTTGAACGGTATGAAGTTGATGAATTTAGTAAGCACTACCTTCTGTCCCTACTTTTTATTCTCTGTTTTTATTAGTTAAATAAAATAAAATGCCATGTTTTGTCTGTTTCCTTAATTTCCCGTGCAATAAAAAATGACTCAAAAATAAAAGTTCTTAGAATGCCCTGAAAATTTAATACGATTTTTTCTAAATATTTGAGAATTTTTGGTGCAAATAACATCAGAGGGAGGTGCACCAGGTGGGCACAACACACCTGGGCACGCCAGCACCCCCAGGCGCACCCTGGTGGGTTGTGGGCCCCCTCACTTACCTCTTCATACCACATCATCACTTACCTCCAAAAAAATCCCCATTGCTCTCTCTCTCTCCCATGTTCCTGAGCTCAAACCCGCGGATTTCAATCTCTTTCCTCAAAGCTCCATTTCCGAAACTGTTTCGGGGGATTGTTGCTTGGTATGTGACTCCACCATTTGTCCAATTAGTTTTTGTTTTAGTGGCTTATACTTTGAATAATTAGCTACTCTTGGTGCTACTGTAGATGTGCTTTCATGTTGCATCCTTAGTGTTCTAAGTAGTTTGAATGCTTGCTATGGCCTCTATGTATCCCTATGAGTAGTTGCTATCAATCTTACAAAGTTTTGTTGACAATTTTCTGTCACTCAAAAAAATTATTTTCAGAAAATTGTATGCGGACATGAATATCTTCAGGAAGTTTGGCTCTAAGAAGAACTCCAAGGGTGTTAGGGGAGTCTTCTGACAGTGATATCCACCCTCGAAGGTTGGCGGAAGTACGACCGTGAGAATGGCCGCACACCCCGTTCCTGCAAGAGGCTGGAATTCTTGAGGAGTTCATGCAATATATTGCTAATATCGGACTCACCGACTTCATCGCAGATGAGTGTGACCAGCACCACATCCTCACAAACATCTTTGTTCAGAGCTTTACTTTCTTGCCTAGAAATAATCCTCCTGAAGTGAGCTTTGATTTATATGTTGAAAACCATCAGATACCACTTACTTAGTTTTGTGACATATGCATGATCCCGTCTGATGGCAACTTGGCTGAGCCTAGGCCAGCTGGATTTGAGGATTTTTATCGCACTCTGACAGTGGGTGATGAGAGAGGAGTATCAGCCAATACGGCTGCTAGCATACAATTTCCTGTCGTACATTATTTTGCTTTATTTATTGCTAACTGCTTCCTTGCTAGAAAGAAAGTAGGTGCGCTCAGTGCACCAGACTTTGATGTTTTACGCCGAGCACTAGAGGGCGACAACACCTATAGCTTGGGAACTATTGTGGCTCGTTGCCTCCATCTTAATAAATCACAGGGTGAAATACATGGTGGGAATTATGCTACTCGTTTGGCGGCTCACTTCGAGGTTGAGATACGCTCTCATGATTTCCCTCTGACCAAAGTTTACCTAGACCGTGCAGCCATGGATCACCACCATTTTACTGATATCGAATCTCCTCACATCCCTATTCCGTATAACCTGGTTTTTAGTGTGAGGACTCGTGACGTTATTCCATTGCCTGCTCCGGCTTTGTTTGATTCTGTTCCCAGGGGCGGATATAGGATTATGCCAGCAGATATCATCGCCTACCGGAATGCTCAGCCTGCTGCTGAGGTAGCACACCAGGCACCTCCGCAGTGGGACCAGTGGATGTCCGCTCCTCAGGATCCATACTACCCTCCAGGCCACCGATTCACTACCAAGTTAGGCCAAAATCCTAAGCTTGGGTGAGTACGTGTCTCTCACCGACATTACATTCATGTCTATTTATTCCATTTGTCGGTATTCACACTTTTTCATTGTATCATCCATGCTTAGAATTATTTTCTTGCTTTCTTCTTGTGTGTTTGATAAACTTTAGAAAAAACAAAAAAATTAGTCGTAGTTAATTTACTTTCTATGCATGCTTAGTAGTAGTGCTAAAAAGAAAATCCAAAAAGATTTCCTTGTTCTTCTTTTTCTTGTTGGGAGCTTACCCGTGTAAATAGTTTTTCTTGTTTTTTCTTTTCCCTTTTATTTTCTTGTTGAAGAAAACCAAAAACTCCAAAAATATTTTAGTGTGTTTCTCTAAAATTCTTTTCTTTTATTTGAGTTGTACCGAGGAGAAGACCACGATGAAAATGTTGAGCGGCTCTCATATGAATAATTGTTGAACTAATAAAGAGCCCATTTTACCTTGTCTTATCCTGTTGAATAAAATATTTGCAGATTACAACTTAGTCCATGGCACTCTTGCACTATTATTATTTTCATATCATTCGGTTGTGCAAGTGAAAGGCAATAATGACGACATTCGATGAACTGGTCGTGGCAAAGACAAACTGGTATGAACTCGACTTGTCTTGTTTCTGTAAATATGTTTAACCTAGCATCCATGATTCAGCCCATTATGATTAAACATGTTTGCAATGACAAATAGAGATTATAGTTTCTCATGCCATGCATAAGTAGCTGGGAGTTAATAATGATTTAGCTTGGATATCAACATAGCGTTAAAATGATTGTGATGTAGTATGATGATATGGTATTCTCCTCTGAATGTTCAAGTGGCTTGACTTGGTACATGTTCATGCATGTAGTTGAATCAAAACAAACATAGCCTCTATAATGTTTATGTTCATGGTGTTCATATCCTACTCATGCTAGGGTCCAATGTTACTTACGCATAATGCATAGTCATAATCATTGTTGCTCTCTAGCTGGCCGCTTCTCAATCTTAATTGCTAGCCTTCGCGTGTACTAAGTGGGGACTCTGCTTGTACATCAAAACCTTGAACCCAAAATTATTCCAGATGAGTCCACCATACCTACCTATATGTGGTATTACCCTGCCGTTCTAACTAAATTTGCATGTGCCACCTCTAAAAATTTCTAAAAAATTATCCATTTTGTGTGCCTAGATTGTTCATGGAATGACAGGAGGTGGTCAATATCTGCTGTTCTAAGCGGGTTATTCTTAGGTCGAGTGTTTATTCACTCGCCATCGCACGAGAAAATGGGCGGTAATAGGGATGCCCAGTCCCAAACTGCAAACATGAAAAAGAGTTCGTCTCTGAAATAATTAAACAAAAACTCCCAATGGAGTCAAAACCTTTACTTTTACCACTTGAGAACCGCCACTAGCGTGCTTAGCATGAAAGATTTTGATAACTGATGGCCGTGAAGTGAATAAGAAGGGTGCATGTCTCAAAATTTCATTTATCTCTGTTTTAAAAATTGAGCTCTGGCACCTCTGCAAATCACTACTTCCCTCTGCGAAGGGACTATCTATTTACTTTTATGTTGTGTCACCACCTTCTAAAAAAGTGCCAGAAACTGGGTAGAGCACAACGGTCATGATTTATGCATTGTGTGTAGCTAATGTTGGGTGCATCATGACCGGATCTTTTCTACCATGAATTACAATGTTTAATCGCTGCTTGAACTTTGGAGGTGCTCTACATTTATGTTTTGCGGTCTCAGAAAGGGCTAGCGAGATACCACTATTATCATATTATATCATGGTTGTTTTGACAATGTGTTGTCGTTTGAGATATCTTATTATTGCTCGCTAGCTGATTATGTCATTTATATGAATCATATAATCTTTAAGTTTTATTGTTGACATGGTTAGTTATAATGTTGGCTGAAAACGTGGGTGTTGTTTAAGTTTATTTATGCAAACAATAGCAAAAGAGTTCGTAAAAGTTTTTCTTTCTCACTTTCAGTTTATCAACTGAATTGCTTGAGGACAAGCAAAGGTTTAAGGTTGGGGGAGTTGATACGTCTCCAATGTATCTACTTTTTCTCACATTTTCCCTCTTGTTTTGGACTCTAATTTGCATGATTTGAATGAAACTAACACCGGACTGACGCTGTTTTCAGCAGAACTACCATGGTGTTGTTTCTGTGCAGAAATATAAGTTCTCGGAATAGAACGAAACTTTTTGAGAATTTTTTATATCAATAATAAGAATTACTGGAGCCAAGACCCACCAGAGAGGGCCCCCTGGGTGGGCACAACCCACCAGGGCACGCCCCCTCTCCTGGCGGGCCCAGGTGGGTTGTACCCACCTGGTGGCCCCGTTGACGACCCCCTGATACTATAGAATCACATATTTCCAGAAAAACCAGGGAGAAAGTATTATCATGATCCACGAGACGGAGCCGCTGCCAAGCCTTGTTCTTCCTCGGGAGGGCAGATCTGGAGTCCGTTCGGGCTCCGAAGAGGGGGGTCTTTGTTCTTCGTCATCACCAACCCTTATCCATCGCCAATTTCATGATGCTCCCCACCGGGAGTGAGTAATTCCTTCGTTGGCTCGCTGGTCGGTGAGGAGTTGGATGAGATTCATCATGTAATCGAGTTAGTTTTGTTAGGGCCTGATCCCTACTATCCACTATGTTCTTAGATTGACACTACTAAGGAAAACCTTATACACAGCATATTAGCAGCAGCGCTGGACAAAACAATGCGCTACTGCTACCTAGTAGTAGCGTGTTTAAATAAACCGTGCCACTGCTAATACTTTAGCAGTAATATGTTCTAGGAAAATGCGATGCTGCTATGTTTGTACTGGGCGCGGATGGCTAGCCCCACTTAGCAGTAGCGCGTATATGCAACCACCGCTACTGCTACGTTCCATAGCAGTAGCGCCTATCTCGGAAACGCGCTACTACTTACTTACCTTATCCTCACCACGCGTTCGACCCTCTCACTCACTCTCCCTCTCACTCACTCTCGCCCGCGCCGAACCCGTTGTCCGTCGTCCGCCGCCGCGCTGCTCCTCCACCGAGCTACTCCCTCCGTCCCTCCTCCTCCCTCCTCCCTCCTCCCCTCCCTCCTCCTCCCTCCTCCTCCGACTGCCCTGCTCCCACCGCCCCTCCCTCCTCCTCCTCCGGTCGCCCCCTCCCTCCTCCTCCTCCGGCCGCCCCCTCCCCCTCCTTCCGTGCCCCCTCCCTCCTCCGATCCCACCGGCCTCCTCCCCTCCTCCTCTCTCCTTCCTCCTTCCTTCCCCTCCTCCCTTCCCCTCCTCCTTCCATCTCTTTTTTTCTGTTTTTTACTGTAGTTTTTTTACTATTGTATAATGTAGTTTTTTTACTGTTTTTAGTAAGTGTTTAAAATAATTAGTAAGTAAATTAATAAAACTAGTTGAACTAGTTTATTTTTAGTAAGAACTAGTTGAATTAATAGAACTAATATATTTTTAGTAAGAAAATTAATATAACTAGTTGAACTAGTTTATTTTTAGAAAGAGCTAGTTTGTTTTTATTTATAGTAAGTTTATTTTTTGTAAGAACTAGTTGAACTAATAGAACTAGTTGAACATGTCACATTTGTTGTTATTTTTTAGTTTAAGCAATTATTCCCGCATCGACGTGATGATGCCTATCCCGCATCCTCGTCATCGATACCCGTCGTTCGCTAGGGTTTTAGTTGTATTAGTGATGTTATATGTATGATACTATTCGGGATGTATTAGTGATAACTTATAGGGTTTTTGTTTTTGCAGAAATCTAGGAGCCCCTCCATCATGCCCGCCGTCGTCCCCATCACCGACCCCCTCTAACCTTGAGGTGAGACCAGCCAAATCTCCATGTCAATATGAGTCCTATAAGATATGATGTAGATAAAAACATGTATATCTTGTGTTGCTCAAATAGGATATGTGGTTGCCCAAGTGGTTGATCATGTTTGCAGGTTACACCTCCGAGTGGCCTATGTTTTGCCGGAGTGTTGATTAATTTTCGTTCCGGCAAATTTTAGGCGCTTGATATGTCCTTTTTTAGCAAAGGTCATGCCGGAATTTTCCGTGAATTTTGGCATTAATTGTGCTAGAATATGTAGGAAATATCGAGTGGCCTGGATTTTCTAGAAAGATAATTAAACAATATTTCAGGTTGACTTTAAGTCTGTCGAGGACGAAGAATCCCGATTGTTGTCGTGGGGGTCGCTTCTCCTTTGTTCCCGTGTGCTAGACATTTTGGTGTAATGCACTTGGGAAGGAAAGGAGGAGCGACCATCACCAACGGTCGAATGTATACACCACGTGAGCTGAGAGTTTTCAAGAAAAGACTCAACAGACCGGTAGTCAACCCGTGATGAATAACAATGATCTAATTTAGTTTTTATAGTACATATATTTAATTGTACAAGTTTAATCTTTCAATTATGAACATAGGAAATGTTGTACTCGGACGAAGAAAGTCTCCCGGGGGAGTGCGACTAGTGCAACGACGACCAAGGTCTGTGCGACAGGCCTCACCAGGACGAAGATCGGCGCTTCAGCATTAAGCTCCAGGAAACCTTCGATGTTGAAACGGTACGCAACGACGACAAGTATTTTTTCCATAATTAAGCATGACTTCAACTATTTCAACGTCTAATTTTCATCTTTTACAATTCGACTAGCTTATCCCATGCCATGCAAGACGCTATGTCTTGGAGAGGATGGGTTTTGAAGACCATGAAAATTTCGAAACAAAGAAAATACACCTAAGGACCCATCATGATATGGATTTTGAAGTAAATCTATACAATTCTCAGAGCGTAACCCATTTTGGTTGCCAAAATTGGGAAGAACTTTGCAAGATGTATGGTTTTTATGAGGATCTGATTGTCACCATGGATCTTGATGATCCTGACATCGAGCAAGACAATATGGACATTTGGGTCCTTGTTGATACACTTTTGATTCTACCTCTATGTGAGTTTCTCAAACATAGTTATTAACTAATTTATACTGTTTATTTCAAAATAGTTGACAGCTTATTTCCATTAACAACTTCTTTTCATTCTTCAAACAATGTGCGGAGGATGGTAGACAAAACCCACTACACCGATGGCTCCGAATTAACTTATAAGGAGAAAAATCATTTGATCGCATTTTGTACTGAACTTGAGAATTACAATGTCTATTATCGAACTCCTCCACATTATGGTCAATATGTGCCACTAGTCCACGTGTTGAACCATGGTAACATCCATGGAGATGCCATGGTAAGATTTTTTACTATTACAACATCTGTGCATCTTTTGCATACTTCTAAAACAGAACTACATTGCTAACTACGAAGTTATTACTATGTTTTTCAACAGAAAATCCCGAAGGATTGTGTGCCTCATATGATGTATCAGAATGGTCGCCTTGATGTTTTGAACATACGGCCAGGTCATCCTATGAATCTCACCTGTCCATATCGTATTTCTAAAACCAGTGAAGACATGAAAATCAAAGAATGGAAAAAATGTATGGACAGTCGTAAGGAGGTACTTGGAAGCAACATTGTGCGAAAGGCAAGAATTGGAGACAGGATAATCTCCATTCTCCATAATGGGGAGTCAGGGGCTATCTTGTTTTAGGCTATTTTACCTAAGAGAGTATAGTAGGTCTTAAGAGAATGTAGTAGGTCCTATGAGGTATAATGTTTATTATGTGGTACAATGTGTTAGAGTTGATGATGAGGAGTAGTTGTGATTATGACTAGTGACCAACTTGCTATGTGATGTCTCATTGATGAAAGTGATGATCGTGAGGAGGTGTTATACGACAATGATGTATTACGATGATAAGTTGTTAATGATATGATGATGATGATGAGGATGATGATGATCATGATGATATTTATTATATCATTGGGTGAAAGAACCGCGGATTAGTTTCAAGTGGATGTCCATCCACTTGAAACTAGTCCACGGTTCTTTCACCCCGTGATGTATAACTCATTATGATGTAAAAACAATCTCTAAATTGTTGTTGTATGAAAACTTGTATAAAGGTGTATGAATACAAAATGAAATAAAAAATAAATAAAATACAGAATGATAGTAGTAGCGCGGGCTGGTAGAAGCGCTACTATTAATTACCAGTAGCGCTGCTTGGGGAAAGCGCTACTACTAAGTCGATATAGCAGTAGCGTGGGTTGACCATGCTACTACTAACCTTTAGCTGTAGTGCCGTACCAGTAGCGCTCCCTCCCGCTCTACTGATAGGCCTAAAACTCGTGCTGCTGCTAGGCTTTTCCCTAGTAGTGTGATGTTGCTATGACTTTGCTATGCTTAATGCTTGTCACTTTAGGCCTGGGTGCCATGATTTCAGATCTGAACCGTTTATGTTATCATCATTATTTCCATGTTCTAGATCTGATCTTGCAATTTATAGTCACCTACTACGTGTTATGATCCGGCAACCATGGAGTGACAACAACCGGGCCCACTCCCGGTGATGACCGTAGTTTGAGGAGTTCATGTATTCACTATGTGTTACTGCTTTGTTCCGGTTCTCTATTAAAAGGAGGCCTTAATATCCCTTAGTTTCCAATATGGACCCCGCTGCCACGGGAGGGTAGGACAAAAGATGTCATGCAAGTTCTTTTAATAAAGCACGTATGACTATTTACGGAATACATGCCTACATCATATCGATGAACTGGAGCTAGTACCGTATCGCCCTAGGTTATAACTGTCCCATCATGAATATCATCCAACAAGTCACCGATCCAATGCCTACAAATTTATCCTTATTGATCTTGTTTCATTACTATTGCTATCATCACTGTTACACTTGGTACAAATTACTGCTATCACTATTACTGTTACCGTTGCTGCTATCACTACTATCAAAACTATCAAACTACTTTGCTACTGATCACCTTGCTGCAGATAATTAATCTCCAGGTGTGGTTGAATTAACAACTCCGCTACTAATACCTTCAAATATTCTTTGGCTCCCCTTGTGTCGAATCTATAAATTTGGGTTGAATACTCTACCCTCGAAAACTGTTGCGATCCCCTATACTTGTGGGTTATCAATATGAGTTAACATAATTTCTAAGAGTTATTGCTGTCATGATTAATCATGATCTTTGCTGAAAACCTGGGTGCTACTTACGCTTATTTATGTAAACAAGAGAAAAAGAGTTCGTAAAAGTTTTTCTTTTTCACTTTTAGTTTATCAACTGAATTGCTTGAGGACAAGAAAAGGTTTAAGCTTGGGGAGTTGATACGTCTCCGTCGTATCTACTTTTCCTAACATTTTTCCTCTTGTTTTGGACTCTAATTTGCATGATTTGAATGAAACTAACCCGGACTGACGCTGTTTTTAGCAGAACTACCATGGTGTTGTTTTGTGCAGAAATAAAAGTTCTCGGATTGGAACGAAACTTTTTGGAGATTTAATTCAGAATAAAAGAAAAATAATGGAGCCAAGGACCACCGGAGGGGGGCCCTGGGTGAGCACAACCCACCAGGGCGCGACCCCCTACAGGCGCGCCCAGGTGGGTTGTGCCGACCTGGTGGCCCCACTGACCCTGATCCTGACTCCATAAATACCTATTTTTCCAAAAAAACAGGGAGAAAGAATTATTGCCTTTCACAAGACGATGCCGCCGCCACCTCTTGCTCTTCACCGGGAGACCAGATCTGGAGTCCGTTTGGGGCTCCGGCGAGGGGGATCTCCGATCTTTGTCATCACCAACCCTTCTCCATCGCCAATTCCATGATGCTACCCACCGGGAGTGAGTAATTCCTTTGTACGCTCGCTGGTCGGTGAGAAGTTGGATGAGATTCATCATGTAATCGAGTTAGTTTTGTTGGTGCTTCATCCCTGGTATCCACTATGTTCTGAGATTGATGTTGTTATGACTTTGCCATGCTTAATGCTTGTCACTTTGGGCCTGGGTGTCACGATTTTAGATTGAACTATTTATGTTATCACCATTATATCTATGTTCTAGATCCGATCTTGCAAGTCATATTCACCTATTACGTGTTATGATGCATAAACCCCGGAGTGACAGTATTCAGGATACTTTCCGGTGATGACCATAGTTTGAGGAGTTCATGTATTCACTATGTGTTAATGCTTTGTTTCAGGTTCTCTATTAAAAGGAGGCCTAAATATCCCTTATTTTCCATATGGACCCCGCTGCCACGGGAGGGTAGGACAAAAGATGTCATGCAAGTTCTTTCCATAAGCACATATGACTATTTACGGAATACATGCCTACATTATATTTATGAACTGGAGCTAGTTTTGTATCGCCCAAGGTTATGACTGTTATATGATGAATATCATCCAACGAATCCACTAATTCAATGCCTACGATTTTCCTACATATTGATCTTTCTAAGTTACTACCGCTACTGTTACTTCTCACACTTGCTACAAGATCATTGCTATCATTCTTACCGTTAATATTGATGTTGCTACTACTATCAAAACTATCATATTACTGTGCTACTCATCGCTTGCTGCAGATAATCAATCCCCAGGTGTGGTTGAATTGACAACTCAACTGCTAATACTTGCAAATATTCTTTCGCTCCCCTTGTGTCGAATCAATAAATTTGGGTTGAATACTCTACCCTCGAAAACTATTGTGATCCCCTATACTTGTGGTTTATCACTATCTCACCCTCTTGACCCAACAAATAATGCCACAATTATTGGTTAAACCTGCCCATATGCTTGATGCTACTCCGAAAAAGATGACCCGCCGTACTCTTGACAAGTCAATCTTTAAGACCTTGAACTTGTCAATGTTAAAACAAAGGATTAAGTCATGTGAGAACCAGCTTACTGAAAGTGAGGACAAACCAAGGCTATCATTCCTTCTTCACTGAAGCAAGACTCGAGCCTCGAAAGCCAGTCTTTTTATACTCTATTAATATACACATACATCATCATACATTGCATTATCATTGAATCATCATACAATGCATCATATATGCATGGATATATTGGTTTATTTTGCAGGAGCCGGTTTTCAAACCGGGTTACATTATTCCAAACTTTAATAGCCAACATGGCTGGATTTTCATTATGGTTATCATAACCAATATTTAATGATTGAGGTTTTCAAAGCCACTTCAGTAAAATGGCTACTATTTCCTCATCCAAAAATACCAGCTTACAGCAAGGAGCATGGTTCAATATTGATACGCAAAGCATTCAGTAACATTATCCTGACAGTGGATATGATTTTATTCTAGAATGGAAGGAATAGTCCCGAGTCACTTCAGGCACATGACCCGACACTTCGGGCTACATTATTCAAATCACGATTATATCAAGTATGCAAGTCCCATGTCACTTGAAGCATGCACCACGACACTTGGGGGCTAATGCAAGTTGTTTTTCAAATCATCACATTAACATACCCTGTTATCTCAGGGAGATGAACCAGACTTCTATCATTTTCTAAGTCCCAGCCCAGTATTGTCTGATAGAGTCGGCCCTTGAGGACTATAACATTCAGTTCTTTACCAAAGTCACGAGGTCCAAATTGGAAGACCCAACCCGTCACACAATGATGACCCAGCCCTTGAGGGCTACACATTGCACCTCAAAGTCCATATAATCAAATCTGCAAAATTCCCTACTCGTTATTGCATAATGACCCGGCCCTTGGGGGCTACACTGGCTGAAGTTTTATGAGCATAAGATAATTACAAGTCCCAGGTTGATGTAGTCAAGACAACCCGGTACTTGGGGGCTACATATGTGGAATACAAAACATTCAACTTAACATTGGTGACTTAGATGAACAACCCGGATTTCTCTAGAGTTGCAGCATTTATATTGAAGCAAGTCTTAAGCTATCACGACATTCCCCTCTTAACACTTGGGGCTACAGGTAATATGGATATAAGGAAGGAATACCTTCAAATTCTTGGTTATGAGTGAACACGATCTCACATATTTTTTTTATGGAGAAGTTTGCAAAGATTATTTCCCCTAAGCTATTTAGACAAGTCTAAAGCATTGAAAAGTTGGTACAACATCATACAAAAATTTCTTTTTATCAAGCCAAGGAATTTTTGAAGACAATTCAAGATATCATATGGGTTATTTTTTCTGCATGGAATTACTATTGGCATATTGATATGACAAAGACCCAGATTTTCAGGAGCCGATTCACTATATATTCTTATTTCAAGAATCTTAGCATGAATGCATGCCAAGCCTGTATTCAAGCTAATCTGGGGCCTAATGTCGGGGGAATTACCCGTGGTTAAACCCGGCTCATGACATTAAGTCATCTCTGGACTTAAGTAGCCCTGTTAAGTCATCTCTAGACTTAACCCGGCATATTACTTAACCCGGCAGGTGTAACCCGACAGATTGTGTAACCCAGATCCTCACCTAGCAAATTGTGTAACCCAAATCCTAACCCGACAGGTTGTGTAACCCGGATCTTAACCCGAGTCCTAACTCAGCAGGACGAGTCCCAGAGGTAAGAAGCCCACGGTGAGAATCCCAAGATAAGAAGGCCGCGTTAAGTCACCCACGGTAAGAAGCCCGCGATAAGAAGCCATAATAGGTTAAGTCCTAATCCTACTAGGACTCTACATGTAAGACGGCCCTTTAACTTATATAAGGAGGGGCAGGGCACCCCAAAATAGACAGGTCAAAATAGTCAGGTCTTAGACAGACAAGTTTCGAGATAGATGTTTTAGTAGGTCTCGAGATAGATGTTTTGATGGCTCTCGAGATAGAGGCGGCAAGATAGCGCCCTTGTAATCGAGACCATGATGATCAATATTATAAGCTGGATGTAGGCTTTTACCTCCATCATGAGGGCCCAAACCTAGATAAAACTCGCGTCTCTCGATTCCGATCAACCCTGTTCAAACTACCACCTAGTTGCGATGGCCTCAAGACTAAGTCCTCACACTAGGACATCTGTCGTGACAAAACCATGACACTATGGTATCTACTCGTCTCGATGTTAGCTTTGCTCTCAGCGTGGTGGGTAGATACCAAGCTGATCCAGGTGAGAGTCACTAGACAACGGTTAAGAATATCCTTATGCACTTGAGAAGGACTAAGGATATGTTCCTGGTTTATGGAGGTGAGGATGAACTCGTTGTAAAGAGTTACAATGATGCTAGTTTCGAAACCGATAGGGATGATAGTCGAACACAATATGGGTGTGTGTTCATTTTGAACGGAGGAGCGGTGAGCTGGAGGAGTTCCAAGCAAGATACGGTAGCTGATTCTACAATAGAGATCGGGTACATTGCGGCTTCTGAAGCTGCAAAAGAAGGTGTTTGGATAAGAAATTTATTTCTGATCTTGGTGTGGTTCAGAGCTCGTCCAATCCATTGGACCTCTACTGTGATAATAGTGGTGCCACCGCGCAAGTCAAGGAACCACAAAATCATCATAAAACCCAACACATACTCAGGCGTTTTAACCTTATTCGCCACATTGTCGAGAGAGGTGATGTAAACATATTTAAGGTACATGTCGGTGTCAAAACCGGGGGATCTCGGGTAGGGGGTCCCGAACTATGCTTCTAGGCCGGATGGTAATAGGAAGCAAGGGACACGAAGTTTTACCCAGGTTCGGGCCCTCTTGATGGAGGTAAAACCCTACGTCCTTCTTGATTAATATTGATGATATGGGTCGTGGAACTGTCACGGCAGATGTCCTTAGTGTCAGGACTTAGTCGCGAGGCCAACGCGTCTATGTGGTAGCTTGAGAGGGGTTGAGCGGGACGAGAGATGCGATGTTTTACCCAGGTTCGGCCCCTCATGGTGGAGGTAAAAGCCTACATCCTGCTTCATTGATATTGATGATCATGATCACCGTTACAAGAGTGCTCTATCTCGAGAGCTATTGTCTAAACCTAACTTGTCCAACTTGTGGAACTTGTGAATCTTGTCCCTTTTGGGGAGCCTTGCCCCTCCTTATATAAGTTGAAGGGGCCGGCCTACATGTAGAGTCCTAGTAGGATTAGGACTAGTCTCTTTTCTATTACAAGACGGATAGCAATCTAGGTCTTATTCAAACTATTTAAGTCGGCCTGCTGGGCCACCTCCCACGATCGGCCGCGGCCTACCTCTATGAGGATACCCGTGTCCCATATCCACGACAGTAGCCCCCGAGCTTTCGGGTGACTCGAAGAGTCGGGCGGAAGGTCTTGATTTCGTTGATGCTTTTGTCTTCCTTGAACGTGGAGCTTTTTTCCGGGTCGTTGACGTAATGGATGCCGAAATGTGGATGAAGAGATTGCCGGGTCATGAAGCGTCGATGTTGATGTTGCTGGGTTGTCCTCCCAGGCTGGATTCTGTCTCCAAGCCGGGTCTTTCCGAATTTTTTCCAACCCCAATAGCATGTATATCATCTGTAGCCCCCGAGCGTTGGGTTTGTTTAGGCCTTTAACAACCCGGAGGTCTGTGAACTTGTGTTTTGGTAACGAACAAAGTCCATTTTTTCACAATTTCTGGCTTGATAGCCCCCGAGGCTTGAGGCGACTCAAGGAGTCGTCTTCAAGCTCTTTGTTCCTGAAATAAAACACATGAATGCATTACACCGTTCGTGATATATAAAACAAAATTAAATAATAATTTTGATGACTTTGTCAACTTGTGTTCAAGTTGTTAATCGTTCGACTCGACTAAGTAGGCTTTCGCGTGGACTTTTTTCATGGAATATGATATGTTCAGGGTCGACAAAGTCCATGATAGGCATCAGAGTCGATTGACAATACCGTACCCACTACTTGGTCGGTTACGAGTTTCATCTGACTTAGTAAAGAACGAACGTAAAATAATTTCGCTGATATGTAGGGCACCCATGTTTGAACCGTGCATCGTGGCAAATAGTCCTCTTTGGTAACCTTACGACTCAACTTTATGAGAAGAAACGATAGCCCTCGAGATTAACTCAAAGGTGTCGGATATATTTAATTGACTAGAAAAAAATGAAATTTAAATATCAAAGTGACTTAGCTTGTTTTTATGATGTGGCATAAGCCAGCGGACCGTTCGGGTCGACGAGGCAGTGGAAATGGCAGGCTGGCGAAGGCAACTTGACGGAAACGAAGTCACAGTGGCCTAGATGGCGTGGCGATTCACGACAAGCCGTGAGCATCAGTGGAGTTTTCCCGGGCTCATGCTTTCTGCTCTTACTTGCACCTTCAGTCAAGGTAATGGACCTCCTCAATAATATCAACTTCAGATCTCCAGTACTCACCATGTTGAATGCAACTTATCCTTTGTTTAAGGGTCAAGTCCTTTTGAGGTTTTCTTCGAGGCCTGACTCCGTATGATTCCCTTTTTCAATTTGCTCAAATGCTGGGGCAGCTCGCAGGACACAGAGGCGGCGGCGGCGGCCCGCAGTTGGTGATGTGAGGCTGGCTCGGCGATAGCTGGTCACAACCGTGCCGCGTGGTGAATGTAGCAAGCCTCTCCTAGGGAACAGCTTCAGGAAGCCCCGGGGAAGCAGAACGAAACGGCCATAACGGCGGCTCTGTCACATCCATACTTTATACTAATTGAAGCCTTGTTATAGTACTTGATACTTACTAGCACCAATACCGTACGCGGCGCTATCACATCCATGTACTGCTATAGCTGTAGCTTTGTGCTTCGATCTGTCCTGGTGGTCTGGCCTTCCCAGACGTTGCCGCATCTCCGCTTCTCTCTTTTTTTATGGAAGAAAACAATAGCAATTCAGCAGCAGATCTGCAGAACTTTTCCATCTCGATTGCCCAGCTTGGAAAGTCAACCTTTTTTTCAGAACAGACAGGGCATGGTTCTTCGCACCAACGAAGAAAGGAAGCCAAAGCTGTTGGCCGCAGCGTGACGAGGCCATGGTAGCAAAGGCAGTCTGACTCGAGGCGGATACAGGTCGAAAGTAGAGGCGAATCCCCTCGACGGGGCAGTGATGCGGGTTGCCGCACCGACGCAGCTTGCAGGCGAAGACAGGCGGCTCGGAGGTACACCGGTGTGAGCGGATCGAGGCCAGTGTTGGTCTAGTTGCCGGCAGCTTGATGTGTGGGTGCCAGCGTTTTGCAAAGGCAGCGACGGCTCTCCATGGCCACGTTCGAGGCTGCTTAGAACAGGGTTGAACCGGCGGAAAAGGCCGCTCGGCAGAGCAACTCAGACGCGGACGGCACCGGTGGCGGAGGAGATTCGCGCCCGAGACCGAGGCGAGGCAGATTTATCCGCGGCGGGTCACCGCGGTAGACGGGGCAGAAGCGACCCATTGGAAAGAGCGGCGGCTCAAATTCAGGATGAAACGAGGCGGCGCCGGCAAGCCATGGCGACGGGGCGACTCATACAGGCGGCCTTGCGGCAGAAGCGCTTGGCTCGGCAATGGCCGATCAGTTGGAGGCGTGAACCGGCAGCGCTGGAGGCGCAGCGGGTCAACGAGGGGGATGGCAGGAGGATTCCGAGCCTGTGGACCGTCCGTGTCTGGGTCGTGGCCTTTCACCCCCTTTTTTGACATCTGAATCGAATCCGGCTTGGAGCAGCACCAGTGATCGTCCAGGCTTTGAATCTGGCAGGTCGCCCAGTCACGTGTGTCCTGAATCATCTGTACATGATTTGATCTCATGGTTTTTCTCATGGACTTGTCCCACGGATTCGCTTTTGCCCGGCAAGATGCTGTCTTATCCATCACTTTTGGTAAACGTGCCACCTTTGGTACTTCATCTGTGGCTATGCAAAAAAATTCTCGGACTCGGCGGATCGCCAAGGTTCTTGCAGCAGCGGCAAAAAATGCAACCCTAAATTTCCCTTTATCTCAAATCTCATACGGGTCGTAGATGTGACTGTTTGCAAAAGAAACAATGTAAGTCCTTTCCTCGATGACTCTTCTTCATCCATAAAATTTCAAAAGTTCTCATCCATCAGAGAGATCCCTCCAAGAACTCAACACCACCGTGCACCATCCCCATGGTGGGCGCCAACTGTCGTGGAACTATCACGGCAGATGTCATTAGTGTCAGGACTTAGTCACGAGGCCAACGCATCTATGTGGTAGCTTGAGAGGGGTTGAGCGGGATGAGAGACGCGATGTTTTACCCAGGTTCGGCCCCTCACGGTGGAGGTAAAAGCCTACATCCTTCTTCATTGATATTGATGATCATGATCACCGTTACAAGAGTGCTCTATCTCGAGAGCTATTGTCTAAACCTAACTTGTCCAACTTGTGGAACTTGTGAATCTTGTCCCTTTTGGGGAGCCTTACCCCTCCTTATATAAGTTGAAGGGGTCGGCCTACATGTAGAGTCCTAGTAGGATTAGGACTAGTCTCTTTTCTATTACAAGACGGATAGCAATCTAGGTCTTATTCAAACTATTTAAGTCGGCCTGCTGGGCCACCTCCCACGATCGGCCGCGGCCTACCTCTATGAGGACACCCGTGTCCCATATCCACGACAGGTAGTACAAGAGTAGATCTACCACGAGATCGGAGAGGCTAAACCCTAGAAGCTAGCCTATGGTATGATTGTTGTTCTGTATGTTGTCCTACATACTAAAACCCTCCGGTTTATATAGACATCGGAGAGGGTTAGGGTTACACAAAGTCGGTTACAATGGTAGGAGATCTACATATCTGTATCGCCAAGCTTGCCTTCCACGCCAAGGAAAGTCCATTCCGGACACGGGACGAAGTCTTCAATCTTGTATCTTCATAGTCCAGGAGTACGGCTGAAGGTATAGTCCGGCCATCCGGACACCCCCTAATCCAGGACTCCCTCAGTAGCCCCTAAACCAGGCTTCAATGACGACGAGTCCGGCGCGCAGTTTGTCTTTGGCATTGCAAGGCGGGTTCCTCCTCCAAGTACTTCATAGAAGATTCTGAACACAAAGAATAGTGTCTAGCTCTTCAAAATAAATTTCCACATATTGCCATAGAGAGAATAATGTTCACACCAATCTAATCTGCTGACGTATTCCGTAGCATGACAACACCACGGCCAAGCCTTTATTCGAATCGTTTTATTATCCCACCTCAGCGTGTCATGCGAGGCGGTTTCCTTGGCACGTCTTGTTAAAGCAGAGATCGTGTCCCCTTATTCCGGGATTCTCATCAATACGGGCGTGGGTAACCAACTACGCGTTGATTACGGCGCTTGGAGATAAGCGAGTTTTACCAGGCTGGTGGGGACACGTAGTTGCGTCCACCCATATAAGGGGATAAGGATCCACCTTTTCACCTACGCCTTCTTCCTCCTTTGCCTATCCATTTTCGCGCACTCGAGCTCCAGCGCCCAAGTCCGCACTCCCCACCTCAACCTTCTCCAGCCATGTCCGGAGCGGGAGGCAAGTGGATGGTCTCCTCCGTCATGGAGGGACACATCAAAAAACTGAGGAAGGTCGGATACTTGTCTAACGACATCGCGTACCGACTTCTCGAAGAGGGCAGCTCCTCCCCACCCCAAGGCCCCATGAGAGGGTAGTGTTCCTTCCCCACTTCATCCGCGGACTGGGCTTTCCTATCCACCCATTCGTCCGGGGACTCATGTTCTACTATGGCCTGGATTTCCATGATCTGGCCCCGAACTTCATCCTCAACATCTCGGCATTTATGGTCGTGTGCGAGGATTTCCTCCGCATCCGGCCCCATTTCAGCCTATGGCTCAAGACTTTCAATGTCAAGCCGAAGGTGGTGCGCGGCAACCAGACGGAGTGCTGAGGCGCCATGGTGGGCAAGATGCCCAATGCCTTATGGCTCAAGGGCTCCTTTGTGGAGACCCTGAAGGGGTGGCAATCGGGGTGGTTTTACATCACCGAGCCGCGCGACCCTGAGTGGGTCGCAGCCCCTGAGTTCCGGTCCAGACCCCCAACGCGGCTCATGTCCTGGAAAGAGACGGGCCTATCGTGGGGCAACAAAGGGGAGGTGACTGGACTGCAAACATGCATCCAAACCCTAGTGAACAAGCAGCTCAAGCTTGTCAACGTAGTCCAGGTTATGCTCATCCGCCGGATCCTCCCGTGTCAACAACGGGCCTTCAATCTGTGGGAGTTCAACCCGGCGCAGCACCGAACTCTGAGCAGGCTCTTCGACACGACGTACGAAGATGCCTGGAAGGTGCTTTTCAAGGGCGCCGAGGCTCCCGCATCCGCTACCGAGGATTGCGGATTCAGCGCGCAGCGTCACGCTAGCGCGGTAAGTTGTTTGTACCTTTTACAGGGTATTAGTTTTTCATAGTTCTAAGCTCCCTTACCTTTGACAGGATTGGCAGGCGAAGTCCGGATAGATCGACTGTCCGGCTCCTTTGCCCGAAGACCCAGCCGATGCCCGCTTGGCGAAGCTACTGGTTCCGGCACCCTATGTGGTGCCGGAGAAGAAGGCCACGAAGAAGGCCACGGGGACTCAAAAAAGTGCCCGGCGCCAGGAGGTGTCGGGTTCATCATCCGACGGCTCCAAGGCGCATTCCTCCCGTGAAGACGAGGAGGAGGAAGAAGAGACCTCTCCCCCTCCAGTGGGGGGAGAGAAGAAAAGGAAGGCCACCCTCACTGGGGAGGCCGAAGGGTCCAAGAAGGGGAAAACCCTTCCTCTGGACTACTCCACCAACGCCGACGACGGCGGAGAGGAGTGGTTGCTCAGGGCCAAGCCCCTGGTGAAATCATAAGTATCCGGATACCAGAGTAATTCATAGTATTCCTTTATTGCACGGCTTTCCCTTATGTCGAATATGTTTATGCAGCCCACCCAAAGAACGGCTCGACGCGTCGTCGAGCGGTTCACTGGACTCATCGGATGTGAATTCGCTTCCTATAGCTACCTCCCCCCGTCCTACGGACGACGCTGAAGTGTTGTCCCAACAAGTTCCAAGCCAGGAGGAGGTGGTCCTAGAGGCGCCGCAAGGCGACCTCCCGGACTCCAAGAGTAAAGGGGATAAAACCCCCCAGGGCTCCAAGTCCGACTCTAGGCCGGACACCGCTCCGGAACTTTCAAAGGTTCCAGAGTCCGGCAGGCGACTTCCTTCCAAGAGGAGCAAGCCCACCGTGCCGGTGACCCCCGTCCAACCGGAGGCGCCGGACAATCTGTTGGAGGTGCTCAAAGGCGCCTCCATCGACGAGGAGCACCGCACCATTATGAGTGTGGTGGTCCAGAAGGTTCAGTCCGCCAAGAGCGGATTGACTGAAGCTTGTGCTAGCCTTTTAACAGGCTTTGAGGTAAGTAAAGAATGTGTAAATAATATTACCGCATAGACAGTAGCCCCTGATGCTCTGTTTGGCGTTCGGGAAGAAAAGCCGGATAGAGGATGAAATAAAATTCGCAGGAGTCTAACAAAAAGTAGTAAATATGCGTATGCAGGCTTCTCTGCTGGCGTCCGCCGCACTGACTGCGGAAGTGGACACGCTAAAGCAGAACCTCGAGCAGTCCGAGCAAGAGCTCGGGCGTGCCAAGAAGCAGCTCGAGGACAAGGAAGGTAAGAAGTACCTTGTTTAAATATATATATATAAAAAAGTGCAATTGCAAAAAATGACAGGATTATCGTGGCTATTGTAGGGGCCACGTCTGAGGTGGCGACCCTTAAGCAAGCGTTGTTCGAGGCCGAGAAGAGGGCGACCACGGAGCGCACCGAGCGGGAGAAGTATGAGGCCCAGGTTGGCCAGGTGCGGCAAGAGCTACAGGCTCTCATGAAAAAACATGAGAGTTTGGAGCTTGACTCAAAGACACGAGCGTCCGAGCTCACGGTGGCTATTGAAAATGCCAAGTCTGCCAAGGCCGAATCCCAGAAGACCCTCCAGGAGTTGGATGCGGTGAAAAAGATAGCGGCGGGTAAGGCATTCTTTATGCAAAGCAAACACATAAACATGAGTTACTTGTTACTTACCCGAATCCGGAGCTCTCCAGGAGCATTCGCAGATCTTCCTCGTAGCGTATCCGATGCCGTCGCATTCTATCGAGCCGAGGAGGGCAGCTCGACAGAGAAGGTGTTCTGGTCTCTGTATGCTGAGGCCGGACACCCCGTGCCCCTGAGCGACCAGCTGAAGCAACTGGTCGAGCTCCACAAGGCGGCCGAACAGGCCATGAAGGGCCTCATAGTTCGGTTGTGGCCTGGAGAGGCTCTGCCTGCGAGCTATTTTAGGCTGGTGCGGCGGCTGGTGGGGGCCTATCCAAGGCTCGAAGTCATCAAGCGCTCCATCTGCATTGAAGGTGCCCGTAGGGCCCTTGCCCGTGCTAAGGTGCACTCGGGCAAGCTGGATGCTGAGAAGCTTGTGAAGGACGGGCCACCGCCGGGGAAATAGCATCACAAGCCCGAGAATTATTATAAGGATGTTCTGAAGGGTGCCCGCCTTATGGCGGATGAATGTTCCAGGGATGTAATTTTTGAGTAAAAACTTGCTCGTTTTGTCCTGTGCGCTGAAAACTTGTTCATATGCGCTAAGCAATGCTGTTGGAATTTAAAATATTACCTTCTATGCGGCTGTTTATAAATTCTGCGAGATGGTGAGTCGTTGACTTATGCCCCCGTGCCGCTAGTGCTGGGGTGTTCGGGGATAAACCTGAGCGCTCTTTTTCCCATGTTTGGGTCCTTCGAGGGAGGCACTCAGCACAACGAACAAGGCAATCGGACTATAATGCGTGAACACTCTCACTTAGCCATAGAATTCTATAATTCTAAATTTCGGTGAAGCCCTTGGTATTCGAAAGACCGAGTTCGGGGCGATATCCACGCCTTGGACGGACAGAGCCGACTCCTCGCTCTAAGTGGTATAAGTCTTTAGGGACTCGAAAAACCTCTCGAACAGTGACCAGCTCTTGCTTCATCATGACAGTCAGTTTTAGCTTTCTCTACTGAGGTGCTCGACCCAGCTCAACTGGGGCACAATCGCAGTAGTTCTCCTAGTGCTACCTTAGCCGACATAGCGGAACGTAAGGCACCAAAACATAGGAGCCGGGCAAACCCAACTATTGACCCAAGACATGATTCGGAGCTGATGCATATAATGCTATAAGTTCGGGGTGCCGCACTTGTTAAAGTGTTCGAACTTCTCACACCATATTAAGGGGTACTAAAGCCCCTGGCGTATTTTGGTCATACCAAAGTGTACGGGTGCAACATGTCGTTAAGGAACATATATTTGTAAAAAAAGAGTAATGCAAAAATAGACAAAAGCTATGCATTGTTTATTAAAAAGGGTTGCGATCAAAGCAGAACGATACAAATAATCCGATAAGCAAAAGGTTGGACTATTTAACATGTCTGTTCCAGGGGCAGGCTGCGGAATGGTATGCGAAACAGGTATACTGCTCGTGATAGAGACCACCTGGGAGTTCCGTAATGCGGCATGGCTTGTCTGCTTCCCTGGTTCTTGCATCGTTTGTGCGGCAATTGAACTGCCGAACAGGCCTTCTGAAGAATGGAGTCCTGAAAGTAAGAGAAAAATAAAAAATTGGCAGCCCCTGGTGCGGTTTAAGCCGTGTTTCGGGCGTGCCGTGATGGTGCCCCTCCCCCTGTACCCATCGTATTTCTAGAGCGTAGTTATGTACGCGAAGCACTGGTGTCGCATTTTTGCGAGGGCTGGGCTTGGGGCCGCATTGCTACGCCTGCTCGGAACATGCCAGGCGGTCTTGTTGTAGGTTACTCCGGGCACGCTTGACGGTGTCCGAACATTTAATGGCCGGACTAGAGAACTGCCTGGAGAGGCTGCTTTGTACTTCCGCTGCAAGGGCCGCCGTGTGCTCCTCTGTTCGGAGGGAGCGTTCGGTGTTTCCATTGACCGTAATTACTCCTCGAGGGCCTGGCATCTTGTGTTGGAAATATGCCCTAGAGGCAATAATAAAAGGATTATTATTATATTTCCTTGTTCATGATAATTGTCTTTTATTCATGCTATAGTTGTGTTATCCGGAAATCGTAATACATGTGTGAATACATAGACACCAACATGTCCCTAGTAAGCCTCTAGTTGACTGGCTCGTTGATCAACAGATAGTCATGGTTTCCTGACTATGGACATTGGATGTCATTGATAACGAGATCACATCATTAGGAGAATAATGTGATGGACAAGACCCAATCCTAAACATAGCACAAGATCGTATAGTTTGTTTGCTAGAGTTTTTCCAATGTCAAGTATCTTTTCCTTAGACCATGAGATTGTGTAACTCCCGGATACCGTAGGAGTGCTTTGGGTGTACCAAACGTCACAACATAACTGGGTGACTATAAAGGTATACTACGGGTATCTCCGAAAGTGCCTGTTGGGTTGACACGGATCAAGACTGGGATTTGTCACTCTGTATGACGGAGAGGTATCTCTGGGCCCACTCGGTAATGCATCATCATAATGAGCTCAAAGTGACCAAGTGTCTGGTCATGGGATCATGCATTACGGTACGAGTAAAGTGACTTGCCGGTAACGAGATTGAACGAGGTATTGGGATACCGACGATCGAATCTCGGGCAAGTAACGTACCGATTGACAAAGGGAATTGTATACGGGGTTGCTTGAATCCTCGACATCGTGGTTCATCTGATGAGATCAACGAGGAGCATGTGGGAGCCAACATGGGTATCCAGATCCCGCTGTTGGTTATTGACCGGAGAGCCATCTCGGTCATGTCTACATGTCTCCCGAACCCGTAGGGTCTACACACTTAAGGTTCGGTGATGCTAGGGTTGTAGAGATATGAATATGCAGTAACCCAAAAGTTGTTCGGAGTCCCGGATGAGATCCCGGATGTCACGAGGAGTTCCGGAATGGTCCGGAGGTGAAGAATTATATATAGGAAGTTCAGTTTCGGCCATCGGGAGAGTTTCGGGGGTCACCGGTATTGTACCGGGACCACCGGATGGGTCCCGGGGTCCACCGGGTGGGGCCACCCATCCCGGAGGGCCCCATGGGCTGAAGTGGGGAGGGGAACCAGCCCATAGTGGGCTGGTGCTCCCCCCTTGGCCCACCCCCTGCGCCTAGGGTTGAAACCCTAGGGTGGGGGGCGCCCCACTTGCCTTGGGGGCCACTCCACCCTTGGCCGCCGCCCCCTAGGAGATCCCATCTCCTAGGGCCGGCGCCCCCCCCTTGGGGAGCCTATATAAAGGGGGGGAGGGAGGGGCAGCCGCACCTTTGACTCTTGGCGCCTCCCTCTCCCCTACTACACCTCTCCCTCTCGCAGTAGAACGGCGAAGCCCTGCTGCGGTGACTCCTGCATCCACCACCACGTCGTCGTGCTGCTGGATCTTCATCAACCTCTCCTTCCCCCATGCTGGATCAAGAAGGAGGAGATGTCACGCTGACTGTATGTGTGTTGAACACGGAGGTGCCGTCTGTTCGGCGCTAGGATCTCCGGTGATTTGGATCACGTCGAGTACGACTTTCTCATCCCCGTTCTTTGAACACTTCTGCGCGTGATCTACAAAGGTATGTAGATGCAATCTGATCACTTGTTGCTAGATGAACTCATAGATGGATCTTGGTGAAACCGTAGGAAAATTTTTGTTTTCTGCAACGTTCCCCAACAGTGGCATCATGAGCTAGGTCTATGCGTAGTTCTCTTTGCACGAGTAGAACACAATTTGTTGTGGGCGTAGATGTTGTCAACTTTCTTGCCGCTACTAGTCTTATTTTGCTTCAGCAGTATTGTGGGATGAAGCGGCCCGGTCCAACCTTACACGTACGCTTACGTGAGACCGGTTCCACCGACTGACATGCACTAGATGCATAAGGTGGCTGGCGGGTGTCTGTCTCTCCCACTTTAGTTGGAGCGGATTCGATGAAAAGGGTCCTTATGAAGGGTAAATAGAAGTTGACAAATCATGTTGTGGCTTTCACGTAGGTAAGAAAACGTTCTTGCTAGAACCCTATTGCAGCCACGTAAAACTTGCAACAACAATTAGAGGACGTCTAACTTGTTTTTGAAGCAAGTGTTTTGTGATGTGATATGGCCAAAGTTGTGATGAATGATGAATGATATATATGTGATGTATGAGATGTTCATGCTATTGTAATAGGAATCACGACTTGAATGTCGATGAGTATGACAACTGGAAGGAGCCATAGGAGTTGTCTTTATTTTTGTATGACCTGCGTGTCATTGAGAAACGCCATGTAAATTACTTTACTTTATTGCTAAACGTGTTAGCCATAGTAGTAGAAGTAATAGTTGGCGAGCAACTTCATGGAGACACGATGATGGAGATCATGATGATGGAGATCATGGTGTCATGCCGGTGACAAGATGATCATGGAGCCCCAAGATGGAGATCAAAGGAGCTATGTGATATTGGCCATATCATGTCACTATTATTATTGCATGTGATGTTTATCATGTTTTTGCATCTTGTTTACTTAGAATGACGGTAGTAAATAAGATGATCCCTCATAATAATTTCAAGAAAATGTTCCCCCTAACTATGCACCGTTGCGACAGTTCGTTGTTTCGAAGAACCACGTGATGATCGGGTGTTATAGATTCCAACGTTCACATACAACAGGTGTAAGACAGATTTACACATGCAAACACTTAGGTTGACTTGACGAGCCTAGCATGTACAGACATGGCATCGGAACACAGAAGACCGAAAGGTCAAGCATGAGTCGTATAGAAGATACGATCAACATGAAGATGTTCACCGATGTTGACTAGTCCGTCTCTCGTGATGATCGGACACGGCCTAGTTAACTTGGATCATGTTATACTTAGATGACTGGAGGGATGTCTATCTGAGTGGGAGTTCATTAAATAGATGAACTTAATTATTATGAACTTAGTCTAAAATATTTACAATATGTCTTGTAGATCAAATGGCCAACGTTGTCCTCAACTTCAACGCGTTCCTAGAGAAAACCAAGCTGAAAGACGATGGCAGCAATTATACGGACTGGGTCCGGAACCTGAGGATCATCCTCATAGCTGCAAAGAAATATTATGTCCTAGAAGCACCGCTAGGTGACGCACCTGTTCTCCCTGCGGAACAAGACGTTATGAACGCTTGGCAGACACGTGCTGATGATTACTCCCTCGTTCAGTGCGGCATGCTTTATAGCTTAGAACCGGGGCTCCAAAAGCGTTTTGAGAGACACGGAGCATATGAGATGTTCGAAGAGCTGAAAATGGTTTTTCAAGCTCATGCCCGGGTCGAGAGATATGAAGTCTCCGACAAGTTCTTCAGCTGTAAGATGGAGGAAAATAGTTCTGTCAGTGAGCACATACTCACTATGTCAGGGTTACATAACCGCTTGACTCAGCTGGGAGTTAATCTCCCGGATGACGCGGTCATTGACGGAATCCTTCAGTCGCTTCCACCGAGCTACAAGAGCTTTGTGATGAACTTCAATATGCAGGGGATGGAAAAGACCATTCCTGAAGTATTTGCAATGCTGAAATCAGCAGAGGTAGAAGTCAAAAAGGAACATCAAGTGTTGATGGTGAATAAAACCACTAAGTTCAAGAAAGGCAAGGGTAAGAAGAACTTCAAGAAGGACGGCAAGGGAGTTGCCGCACCCGGCAAGCAAGCTGCCGGGAAGAAGCCAAAGAATGGACCCAAGCCCGAGACTGAGTGCTTTTATTGCAAGGAAAGTGGTCACTGGAAGCGGAACTGCCCCAAATACTTAGCGGACAAGAAGGCCGGCAAAACGAAAGGTATATGTGATATACATGTAATTGATGTGTACCTTACCAGTACTCGTAGTAGCTCCTGGGTATTTGATACCGGTGCAGTTGCTCACATTTGTAACTCAAAGCAGGAGCTGCGGAATAAGCGGAGACTGGCGAAGGACGAGGTGACGATGCGCGTCGGGAATGGTTCCAAGGTCGATGTGATCGCCGTCGGCACGCTACCTCTACATTTACCTACGGGATTAGTTTTGAACCTCAATAATTGTTATTTAGTGCCAAGTTTGAGCATGAACATTGTATCAGGATCTCGTTTAATACGAGATGGCTACTCATTTAAATCCGAGAATAATGGTTGTTCTATTTATATGAGAGATATGTTTTATGGTCATGCTCCGATGGTGAATGGTTTATTCTTAATGAATCTCGAGCGTAATGCTACACATATTCATAGTGTGAATACCAAAAGATGTAAGGTTGATAATGATAGTCCCACATACTTGTGGCACTGCCGCCTTGGTCACATAGGTGTCAAACGCATGAAGAAGCTCCATGCAGATGGACTTTTAGAGTCTCTTGATTACGAATCATTTGACACGTGCGAACCATGCCTCATGGGTAAAATGACCAAGACTCCGTTCTCAGGAACAATGGAGCGAGCAACCAACTTATTGGAAATCATACATACTGATGTGTGCGGTCCAATGAGTGTTGAGGCTCGCGGTGGCTATCGTTATGTTCTCACCCTCACTGATGACTTGAGTAGATATGGGTATGTCTATTTAATGAAACACAAGTCTGAGACCTTTGAAAAGTTCAAGGAATTTCAGAGTGAGGTTGAGAATCAACGTGACAGGAAAATCAAGTTCCTGCGATCAGATCGTGGAGGAGAATACTTGAGTCACGAATTTGGCACACACTTAAGAAAATGTGGAATAGTTTCACAACTCACACCGCCTGGAACACCTCAGTGTAATGGTGTGTTCGAGCGTCGTAATCGCACTCTATTAGATATGGTGTGATCTATGATGTCTCTTACCGATTTACCACTATCATTTTGGGGCTATGCTTTAGATACTGCCGCATTCACTTTAAATAGGGCTCCGTCGAAATCCGTTGAGACGACACCGTATGAGTTATGGTTTGGGAAGAAACCTAAGCTATCGTTTCTAAAAGTTTGGGGATGCGGTGCTTATGTCAAGAAACTTCAACCTGAAAAGCTCGAACCCAAGTCGGAAAAATGCGTCTTCATAGGATACCCTAAAGAAACTATTGGGTATACCTTCTACCTCAGATCCGAAGGCAAGATCTTTGTTGCCAAGAATGGATCCTTTCTAGAGAAGGAGTTTCTCTCGAAA
Source organism: Triticum aestivum (assembly GCF_018294505.1). NCBI lineage: Eukaryota > Viridiplantae > Streptophyta > Magnoliopsida > Poales > Poaceae > Triticum > Triticum aestivum. Next base: position 94,026,109 of record NC_057803.1, on the reverse strand, counting down.
GAAGTAAGTGGGAGGAAAGTAGAACTTGATGAAGTATTACCTCTTGAACCGGAAAGTGGTGCAACTCAAGAAAATGTTCCTGAGGTGCCTACACCGACTAGAGAGGAAGTTAATGATGATGATCATGAAACTTTAGATCAAGTTGCTACTGAACTTCGTAGGTCCACAAGGACACGTTCCGCACCAGAGTGGTACGGCAACCTTGTCTTGGAAATCATGTTGTTAGACAACGGTGAACCTTCGAACTATGAAGAAGCGATGGCGGGCCCAGATTCCAACAAATGGCTTGAAGCCATGCAATCCGAGATAGGATCCATGTATGAAAACAAAGTATGGACTTTGACAGACTTGCCCAATGATCGGCGAGCGATAGAAAACAAATGGATCTTTAAGAAGAAGACGGATGCGGATGGTAATGTTACCATCTATAAAGCTCGACTTGTCGCTAAGGGTTATCGGCAAGTTCAAGGGGTTGACTATGATGAGACTTTCTCTCCCATAGCGAAGCTGAAGTCCGTCCGAATTATGTTAGCAATTGCCGCATACTATGATTATGAGATATGGCAAATGGACGTCAAAACGGCATTCCTTAATGGTTTCCTTAAGGAAGAATTGTATATGATGCAGCCGGAAGGTTTTGTCGACCCTAAGAATGCTAACAAGGTATGCAAGCTCCAGCGATCCATTTATGGGCTGGTGCAAGCATCTCGGAGTTGGAATATTCGCTTTGATGAGATGATCAAAGCGTTTGGGTTTATGCAGACTTATGGAGAAGCCTGCATTTACAAGAAAGTGAGTGGGAGCTCTGTAGCATTTCTCATATTATATGTAGATGACATACTTTTGATGGGAAATGATATAGAGCTTTTGGACAGCATTAAGGCCTACTTGAATAAGAGTTTTTCAATGAAGGACCTTGGAGAAGCTGCTTATATATTAGGCATCAAGATCTATAGAGATAGATCAAGACGCCTCATAGGTCTTTCACAAAAACATACCTTGATAAGATATTGAAGAAGTTCAATATGGATCAGTCTAAGAAGGGGTTCTTGCCTGTGTTGCAAGGTGTGAAATTGAGCTCAGCTCAATGTCCGACCACGGCAGAAGATATAGAAGAGATGAGTGTCATCCCCTATGCCTCAGCCATAGGTTCTATTATGTATGCCATGCTGTGTACCAGACCTAATGTAAACCTTGCCGTAAGTTTGGTAGGTAGGTACCAAAGTAATCCCGGCAAGGAACACTGGACAGCGGTCAAGAATATCCTGAAGTACCTGAAAAGGACTAAGGAAATGTTTCTCGTTTATGGAGGTGACGAAGAGCTCGTCGTAAAGGGTTACGTCGACGCTAGCTTCGACACAGATCTGGATGACTCTAAGTCACAAACCGGATACGTGTATATTTTGAATGGTGGGGCAGTAAGCTGGTACAGTTGCAAGCAGAGCGTCGTGGCGGGATCTACATGTGAAGCGGAGTACATTGCAGCCTCGGAGGCAGCGCATGAAGCAATTTGGGTGAAGGAGTTCATCACCAACCTAGGAGTCATACCCAATGCGTCGGGGCCGATCAAACTCTTCTGTGACAACACTGGAGCTATTGCACTTGCCAAGGAGCCTAGGTTTCACAAGAAGACCAGGCACATCAAGCGTCGCTTCAACTCCATTCGTGAAAATGTTCAAGATGGAGACATAGATATTTGTAAAGTACATACGGACCTGAATGTAGCAGATCTGTTGACTAAACCTCTCCCTAGAGCAAAACATGATCAACACCAGAATTCCATGGGTGTTCGATTCATCACAATGTAACTAGATTATTGACTCTAGTGCAAGTGGGAGACTGTTGGAAATATGCCCTAGAGGCAATAATAAAAGGATTATTATTATATTTCCTTGTTCATGATAATTGTCTTTTATTCATGCTATAATTGTGTTATCCGGAAATCGTAATACATGTGTGAATACATAGACACCAACATGTCCCTAGTAAGCCTCTAGTTGACTAGCTCGTTGATCAACAGATAGTCATGGTTTCCTGACTATGGACATTGGATGTCATTGATAACGAGATCACATCATTAGGAGAATGATGTGATGGACAAGAGCCAATCCTAAACATAGAACAAGATCGTATAGTTCGTTTGCTAGAGTTTTTCCAATGTCAAGTATCTTTTCCTTAGACCATGAGATCGTGTAACTCCCGGATACCGTAGGAGTGCTTTGGGTGTACCAAACGTCACAACATAACTAGGTGACTATAAAGGTATACTACGGGTATCTCCGAAAGTGTCTGTTGGGTTGACACGGATCAAGACTGGGATTTGTCACTCCGTATGACGGAGAGGTATCTCTGGGCCCACTCGGTAATGCATCATCATAATGAGCTCAAAGTGACCAAGTGTCTGGTCACGGGATCATGCATTACGGTACGAGTAAAGTGACTTGCCGGTAACGAGATTGAACGAGGTATTGGGATACCGACGATCGAATCTCGGGCAAGTAACGTACCGATTGACAAAGGGAATTGTATACGGGGTTGCTTGAATCCTCGACATCGTGGTTCATCTGATGAGATCATCGAGGAGCATGTGGGAGCCAACATGGGTATCCAGATCCCGCTGTTGGTTATTGACCGGAGATGCATCTCGGTCATGTCTACATGTCTCCCGAACCCGTAGGGACTACACACTTAAGGTTCGGTGATGCTAGGGTTATAGAGATATGAATATGCAGTAACCCGAAAGTTGTTCGGAGTCCTGGATGAGATCCCGGACGTCACGAGGAGTTCCGGAATGGTTCGGAGGTGAAGAATTATATATAGGAAGTTCAGTTTCGGCCATCGGGAGAGTTTCGGGGGTCACCGGTATTGTACCGGGACCACCGGATGGGTCCCGGGGTCCACCGGGTGGGGCCACCCATCTCGGAGGGCCCCATGGGCTGAAGTGGGGAGGGGAACCAGCCCATAGTGGGCTGGTGCGCGCCCCTTGGCCCACCCCCTGCGCCTAGGGTTGAAACCCTAGGGTGGGGGGGCGCCCCACTTGCCTTGGGGGCCACTCCACCCTTGGCCGCCGCCCCCCCTATGAGATCCCATCTCCTAGGGCCGGCGCCCCCCCCCCCTTGGGGAGCCTATATAAAGGGGGGAGGGAGGGGTAGCCGCACCTTTGACTCTTGGCGCCTCCCTCTCCCCTACTACACCTCTCCCTCTCGCAGTAGAAGGCGAAGCCCTGCTGTGGTGACTCCTGCATCCACCACCACGCCATCGTGCTGCTGGATCTTCATCAACCTCTCCTTCCCCCTTGCTGGATCAAGAAGGAGGAGACGTCACGCTGACCGTACGTGTGTTGAACGCAGAGGTGCCGTCCGTTCGGTGCTAGGATCTCCGGTGATTTGGATCACGTCGAGTACGACTTTCTCATCCCCATTCTTTGAACGCTTCCGCGCGTGATCTACAAAGGTATGTAGATGCAATCCGATCACTCGTTGCTAGATGAACTCATAGATGGATCTTGGTGAAACCGTAGGAATTTTTTTGTTTTCTGCAACGTTCCCCAACATCTTGAGCTTAAGGTATGTGTAGTGCGGTACCGCATTGAACTTGGCGAATGCGGTTCGCCCGAGCAGTGTGTGATAGGCACTATGGAATGGGACTATGTCGAAGATTAACTCCTCGCTTCGGAAATTATCCGGAGATCCGAAGACCACTTCAAGTGTGACTGAGCCTGTACAGTTGGCCTCTACACCTGGTATTACGCCTTTAAAGGTCGTTTTGGTGGGCTTAATCCTCGAGGGATCTATGCCCATTTTCCGCACTGTATCCTGGTAAAGCAGGTTTAGGCTGTTGCCGCCGTCCATAAGGACTCTAGTGAGATGAAATCCGTTAATAATTGGGTCTAGAACCAATGCAACGAATCCTCCATGATGGGTGCTAGTGGGATGGTCCCTTCGATCAAAGGTGATCGGGCAGGAGGACCATGGGTTGAACTTTGGGGCGACTGGCTCTATCGCGTATATGTCCCTTAACACGCGCTTCTGCTCCCTCTTGGGGATGTGGGTTGCGTATATCATGTTCACCGTCCGCACTTGTGGGGGAAAACCCTTCTGTCCACTATTGTTCGGCGGCCGGGGCTCTTCGTCGTCATCGCTATGCAGCCCCTTGTCTTTATTTTCGGCATTTAACTTGCCTGCCTGCTTGAACACCCAACAATCCATGTTGGTGTGATTGGCCGGCTTTTCGGGGGTGCCATGTATCTGGCACAAGCGATCGAGTATTCTGTCCAAACTGGACGGGCCCCTAGGGTTTCTTTTGAATGGCTTTTTCCGCTGACCGGATTTATAGCCTCTGAATCCGGCATTAACTGCCATATCCTCAGCATTGTCGCCGTTAATGCGGCGCTTCTGCTTGTTGCGACACGACCTGCCACTGCTGTCCCTGGTATCCGAATTACCAGGGTTCTTGGTCATATTGTTGCTACGAGCAAGCCAGCTGTCTTCTCCCGCGCAAAAGCGGGTCATGAGTGTCGTGAGTGTTGCCATAGATTTCTGCTTTTCCTGTCCAAGGTGCCGAGCAAGCCACTCGTCACGAATATTGTGCTTGAAGGCTGCTAGGGCCTCTGCGTCCGGACAGTCGACTATTTGATTTTTCTTTGTTAGGAACCGTGTCTAGAATTGCATGGCCGATTCCTCTGGCTGCTGAATTACGTGGCTTAGGTCATCGGCGTCTGGTGGTCGCACATAAGTGCCCTGGAAATTGTTGACGAATGCGGCTTCCAGGTCCTCCCAACAACTGATTGATCTTGCTGGCAAGCTGTTAAGCCAATGCCGAGCTGGTCCTTTAAGCTTGAGTGGGAGGTATTTGATGGCGTGGAGATCATCGCCGCGGGCCATGTGGATATGAAGGAGATAATCCTCGATCCATACCGCAGGATCTGTTGTGCCATCATATGATTTAATGTTTACGGGTTTGAAACCCTCGGGGATTTGATGATCCATTACTTCGTCTGTGAAGCATAGTTGGTGTGCGGCGCCTCTATACTGGGCTATATCATGATGTAGCTCCAATGAGCTTTGTCTACTGTGTTCGGCCCTACCGGATTTGTGTCCGGCGTGACGGTTATCGTCTCGAGTCGTGGGGCGCCCACACGATCCGTAGATCGATCTTGCTTGCCTTGTCTTGTCCTCCAACATATCTCGCAGGTCTGGCGCATTTTCCCGTGCCTTGGTACGGGGTGCGGCTTGAGTGGAGGGCCGAGAGGCCTCTTTGTCGCGGCCACGAGGTGGCCGGTCGGCCGTATCAAGTGTTGGTGATGTAGGTTTAAGTGCTTCCTCCTCTAATCGGGGTAGCAACCTGCGCTTTGGGTAGCTCTTGGAGGGGCGTTTGAGTTTATGCTCTTCGGCCGCAAGGACTTCAGTCCATCTGTCGACTAGCAAATCTTGATCAGCTCTAAGTTGTTGTTGTTTTTTTCTTGAGGCTTCTTGCCGTGGCCATAAGCCTGCGTTGAAAACGCTCTTGCTCCACGGGATCCTCTGGCACGACGAATTCGTCATCGTCGAGGCTTGCCTCGTCTTCGGAGGGAGGTATATAATTATCGTCCTCGACCTCTCTGTCTGCCGCTCTCTCATGAGGGCTGGCTTCTCCATCCTCCTGTGCTGAATCTTGCTGGAGGGGGTTTTCTTCGGCACTCTCCGGAGTATTATTATCTCCCGTGCTGGAATCACCGTATTTGCTTTGGCGGGATTTTGAGCGGCGCCGCTGACGCCGGCGCTTAGGCTGTTTCTTGGAGGGGTCATCCTCCGCTGTTCCATCACCATCTCCTTCTTTTGGGGTGTCCACCATGTATATGTCATATGACGAGGTGGCTTTCCAGGGCCCAATAGGCGCTGGTTCTTCATCGTCTCCTGCATCGGCGTCCATACCATCGATGTCTTCCGAGTCGAAGTCGAGCATGTCGGTTAAATCGTCGACAGTCGCTACAAAGTGGGTGGTGGGTGGGCTTTGAATTTCTTCATCATCCGTATCCCAACCTTGCTGACCGTAGTCCGGCTAGGGCTCTCCTGATAAAGAGAGAGACTTTAGTGTCTTCAGAATATCGCCGAAAGGCGAGTGCTGAAAGATGTCCGCGGCAGTAAACTCCATGATCGGTGCCCAATTGGATTCGATCGGCAGGGGCGCGGAGGGTTCGGAGTCCGGAGAGGAGTCCGGCTCCTTGGAGTCACGAGTCTCGTGGAGTGCGGGGCTGGTGTTCGGCTCGATCGCCGTTGCGATCGCAGCCCCGAGGCGGCGTCCAACCACCCATCCTCGATCGGCGCAATTGGCTCCGAATTAAGGGTCGAAGCCGATGTGGGTGCGGCCTCCAGGGCACTGTTCGGTGGCAGAGCTAGATCATGATCGTCGTGACAGTGCGGCATGCTCGGCAGTGGCTCGAATCCGTCGAAGATCAAGTCCCCGCGGATGTCAGCCATGTAGTTTAAACTTCCAAATCTGACCTGACGGCCAGGGGCATAGCTTTCGATCTGCTCCAGATGGCCAAGTGAATAGGCCCGCAGTGCGAAGCCGCCGAAGACGAAGATCTGTCCGGGGAGGAAGGTCTCACCCTGGACTGCATCGCTATTCATGATCGTAGGAGCCATCAAGCCTAACGGCGACGACACAGAGGAACTCTCAATGAAAGCACCAATGTCGGTGTCAAAACCGGCAGATCTCGGGTAGGGGGTCCCGAACTGTGCGTCTAGGCCGGATGGTAACAGGAGGCAAGGGACACGAAGTTTTACCCAGGTTCGGGCCCTCTTGATGGAGGTAAAACCCTACGTCCTGCTTGATTAGTATTGATGATATGGGTAGTACAAGAGTAGATCTACCACGAGATTGGAGAGGCTAAACCCTAGAAGCTAGCCTGTGGTATGATTGTTGTTCTATATGTTGTCCTACGGACTAAAACCCTCCGGTTTATATAGACATCGGAGAGGGTTAGGGTTACACAAAGTCGGTTACAATGGTAGGAGATCTACATATCCGTATCGCCAATCTTGCCTTCCACGCCAAGGAAAGTCCCTTCCGGACACGGGACGAAGTCTTCAATCTTGTATCTTCATAGTCCAGGAGTCCGGCTGAAGGTATAGTCCGGCCATCCGGACACCCCCTAATCCAGGACTCCCTCACCAGTCTTGGAGCCCCCAGCTCGTCTGGTACTGCAGAAGTGAACTTTGAGGAAGAGTGGGGGAGTCCTGGATTAGGGGGTATCCGGACAGCCGGACTATATCCTTTGGTCGGACTGTTGGACTATGAAGATACAAGATTGAAGACTTCGTCCCGTGTCCGGATGGGACTCTCCTTGGCGTGGAAGGCAAGCTTGGCAATACGGATATGTAGATCTCCTTCCTTGTAACCGACTCTGTGTAACCCTAGCCCCCTCCGGTGTCTATATAAACCGAAGGGTTTAGTCCGTAGGACTAACTACAACAATCATACCATAGGCTAGCTTCTAGGGTTTAGCTTCTTCGATCTCGTGGTAGATCAACTCTTGTACTACTCATATTATCAAGAACAATCAAGCAGGACGTAGGGTATTACCTCCATCGAGAGGGCCCGAACCTGGGTAAACATCATGTCCCCTGCCTCCTGTTACCATCCGCCTTAGACGCACAGTTCGGGACCCCCTACCCGAGATCCGCCGGTTTTGACACCGACATTGGTGTTTTCATTGAGAGTTCCTCTGTGTCGTCATCGTTAGGCTTGATGGCTCCTCCGATCATCGATAGCGATGCAGTCCAGGGTGAGACTTTTCGCCCCGGACAGATCTTTGTATTTGGCTGCTTTGCACTGCGGGCCAACTCGCTTGGCCATCTGGAGCAGATCAAGAGTTACGCCCCTGGCCACCAGGTCAGGTTTGGAAGCTTAAACTACACGGCCGACATCCGCGGAGACTTGATCTTCGACGGATTCGATCCCCTGCCGAGTGCACCGCACGATCACATTGAGCATGATTTAGCTCTCCCGTCGGACAATGTTCAGGAGACCGCACCGGTAACCGCTCCGACCCTCAATTCGGAGACAATTGCGCCATCCATGGACGGGTGGATAGACCCCGCCACAGAGGCTGCATTCTCAGCGGCGATCGAGCCGAGTATCGACCTTACCCTTCACGCGAGCTGTGACGCGAACTGCCAGACTCTTCCCCGGCCACGGACTCCGAACCTCCTGCGCTCGTGCCTATCGAATCCGACTGGGCGCCGATCATGGAGTTCACCTCCGCGGATATCTTTCAGCACTCGCCCTTCGGCGACATACTGAATTCATTAAAGTATCTCTCTTTGTCAGGAGAGTCCTGGCTGAACTATGTCCGGCAGGAATGGGATGCGGATGACGAAGAAATTCACCGCCCACCCACCACCCACTTAGTAGTCACTGTCGACGATTTGACCGACATGCTCGACTTCGACTCCGAAGACATCGATGGTATGGACGACGATGCAGGAGACAAACAGGAGCCACTGCCCATAGGGCACTGGACGCCCACTTCATCATATGATGTATACATGGTGGACACACCGAAAGAAAACGACGACGAGGAACGGAAGGACGCAGCGGAGGATCGTTCCCTCGAGAAGCAGTCAAAGCGGTGGCATAAGCGCCACTCCAAATCCCACCTCGGCAGAAACAGCAATCATATAGACCCAGCCATAGAGCAGGGTGAGCCAGCGGACGACAAACACGGCATTGAACCACCGTCCGACCACGGCAACACGGAGAATCAAACCGAACAACCCGACTCCGGCGAAGATAACAGTCCGGATGACATCACATCGGACAGGCACCCGGAGCAACAGAATACCCATCAAAGGCTTGTTGCCACTGCGAGGAGTCTGAAAAAGCAGAAGCAAAGGCTCAGGGTTGTACAAGACACACTCAGAATTAGTTGGAGTAAAGTACTCAACACTGCAGCAAAATACGGCGGTAGTAGCCACACAAAGAGCTACCCGAAGCGAAAGCTGCTACCTGAATTCGATGAGGAGGCCTTAGATCCCCCACAATCAAAAAACAAAACAGCCATCCGGTCGGATAGACGACCTCGTGGCCAACATAGAGCGGCAAACGACGCCGCACACAAGCCAGTACGCGATCCACGTGAGGGCTCACATCAAAAGGACGGCGCAACCAGATCCATCTACGGGCCAAGCAAGCGCGCTCCAGCACGCAATGCAACACAACAAAAATCCTAACACCACGGTACACCCAAATACAGGGGTGCCGCACACCCCCTATGTTTCACCGACGAGGTGCTGGACCATGAATTTCCAGAGGGATTCAAACCCGTAAACATAGAGGCATACGATGGAATTGAGGACTACATCCTACATATTCACATGGCTCGAGGAGACGATCTCCACGCCATCAAGTACTTACCCCTCAAGCTCAAAGGGCCAGCTCGGCACTGTCTTAAAAGCCTCCCCGAAAACTCCATTGGAAGCTGGGAAGAGCTCGAAGACGCTTTTCTGGCAAATTTTCAAGGGACCTATGTCCGACCACCGGATGCAGACGATTTAAATCATATAACTCAATAGCCCGGAGAGTCAGCCCGAAAGCTTTGGAACAGGTTTCTCACTAAAAAGAACCAAATAGTCGACTGTCCAGACGCCGAAGCCTTAGCAGCTTTCAAGCACAGCATTCAAGACAAATGGCTTGCCAGACACCTCGGCCAAGAAAAGTCGAGAACAATGGCAGCATTAACAAGCCTCGTGACCCACTTTTGCGCGGGCGAGGACAGCTGGTTAGCCCAATGCAGCACCAGCGACCTAAGTACATCCGAAGTCAGGGACGGAAACGGGAAACCATGACGCAGCAAAAACAAGCACCGGAATAAAGAAGACAGCCCGAAGAGCACGGCGGCAAACGCCGGATTCAGAAGCTCTTGGCCAGGTCAGCAAAAGCTGCCCTTCAAAGGCAACAGAGACGAACTGTCCAGCCTAAACAAGATTTTGGATAAAATATGTCAGATCCACAGCACCCCCGATAAACCTCCAAACCATACCCATAGAGAATGTTGGGTCTTCAAGCAGTCCGGCAAGCTCAACACCGAACACAAGGGGCAGGATACACCAAGCGAAGACGAGGATGAGCCTCGCAAGCAAAGCACTGGGGAACAGAAGAAATTCCCACCAGAAGTCAAAACAGTAAACGACAAAGGGGAGAAACAAAGCGGCACTCCTAGAGACACATGCCCCAGGGCCTATCACCGTGGATTTCTGCCACTGGTCGTCCCAACCGATCACCTTTGACCATCGGGATTACTCGGCAAGTATCCGGCATGCAGGATGGGCTGCCTTGGTGTTAGACCCGATAATTAACGGATACCACTTCATACAAGTCCTGATGGACGGCGCCAGTAGTTTAAACCTGATATATCACGGTACAGTCCACAAAATGGGGATAGACCCAACAAAAATTAGCCATAGCAATACTACCTTTAAAGGAGTAATGTCAGGCCCATAAGCCCATTGCACGGGCTCCCTGCTACTAGAGGTTATATTCGGCTTTCCCGATAACTTCCGCAGCGAAAATTTAACCTTCCACATCGCTCTGTTCCAAAGTGGCTATCAAGCACTACTCGGACGCGAAGCTTTCGCTCGCTTTAACGCAATACCGCATTACGCTTCTCTCATGCTCAAGATGCCTAGTCCACGTGGCATCATTACAGTAAATGGAAACATTGAGCGCTCCTTGCGCGCGGAAGACCGTGCGGCCGCCTTGGCAGCCGCACACTAGACGGCCTCACCAACTAGAGCATCTGACAGGTCGTTAAGACCACAAACACGGTTAGACGAGTCCGGTGCAGCTATATATAATTGATAGAGGTTTGATGGCTATACTCCTATAACAATACAAGGGGCTCAACGCGTGTAAACAAGTGACAGTTAGGCTCAACTTTACTCATCTTGAACTGTGCATGGTTTATTTAGCATAACCTACCTTTTTGCACGACAACTTTTCAACTAAGTTCCTCTTTTTTACAGATGACCATCGTGCTACACCCGTCCAGGATACGGCACAACGGAGACACAGGCGCAGACGTGCAGCAGGGACCCGTTCCAAGGATTCTTTTTAGATTAAGACCCTGCGTAAACCTTTTTTACTGTCTCTTGATGATACACATCCCTCGGATTCTCAGTACAATTGAGAAGGATGCTGTCGTATTGGCATGTGGCCACGTCAGAATATTGCACGTACCTGGACACCAGGGGCTTATTACAAAGGGCACTGTTTAGCCCGGTTTACATCATAAAGACCGAATACCTTAGGGAGTGTTCGGCGTCGCGAGTTTGGCCTTATATGCATCAGCTCCGAATCATGTCTTTGGTCAAATGTTGGGTTTGCCCGGCTCCTGTGTTTTGCTGCCTTACGTTCCGCTCTATCGGCTAAGGCGGCACCAGGAGAACTACTGCGATTGTGCCCTGGTTCATCCGGACGAGCACCTCAGTAGAGAAAGCCGAAAACTGACTGTCATGATATAGCGTGAGACTGGTCAACCACTCGATGACCTAGCGGAATCTTCGGGATTCCTCCGCCTTAACGAAGGGCCGTTTCCCGGCCAGGCATGTACGCGCCCCGAATTCGGATGAGCGCGGAGCCACCAGGGGCTATATAGTAGCCCCACTGTCAAACTCCTCTGGCTAAGTGAAAGTGTTAAAGCATTATAGTCCGATTGCCTAGTTCGCTGCGCTATCACCTCCTTAATGGACCAAGACGTTGGATCAAGTGTGAACATGCGTCTTCTGCGAACACCCCCGCATTATATGCGTGGGGGCTGAAGCCGACGACTGCCATCTTTCAGGTTATATACATATATACATAAACGGCCGCACAGGAGGCATCATAGTACTTTCGGGCAAAAGTATAAATACAGCCTTGATAAACTCAATAAAACATTGTTTTTACAATGGGAATACATGTCACTTAAACATAATATTCTTCGAGCACTGAGCCTCTATCAAACGAGCGCCTTCAAGAACTTCTTCAAAGTAGTGCTCGGCAGCCACTCGGCCTATGGCCGAACCCGGTGCCACAACAATGGTGGCATCCATCTCCGCCCAGTATGTTTTGACACGGGCAAGGGCCATCCGTGAGCCTTCTATGCATGCCGACCTCTTTACAGCATCGATGCGTGGCACAGCACCAAGGAATTGTTGCACTAAGCTAAAGTAGCTATTCGGCCTTGGCCCTCCTGGCCACAGATGATCCACAACGGACCTCATGGCAAGTCCGGATAATCTATGGAGCTCGGCCCAACCGGTCAATCACTCATTCAGCAACAGCGGACGGACTGGAGCGTGAAACTATGACCAGAACAGCTTCTCCACTTCAGGACCTTTTTGATTCTTGAAGTACTCGACCGCATCAGCAGCACTTGCAGCCAAATCCATGTACTCGTCCGCAGAACTCCATAGCCGGTCCAGAGGAGCATATTTTGGATCTTCGAACTTAGTCCGCAACAAGAAGGGCTTCCCAGAAACGATATCCGCAACTTGATTCAGCTCCTCCTTCATCGCTCTAATTTTGAGCGGGCTTCCTTGGCAGCCACCCGGGCCTTCTCCAGGTCCGTCGCCTTCGCCCAGTTTTCTTCTTCAAGAAGCCGGTAACGGTCAGCAGCATCTTTTAATTCCATGGCCATCTTGGCAATTTTTTCTTTGCTCTCACAATGTGCGGTCTGTTCGGCCCTTAAACCCTCGGCAGCCTTTAAAGCGGCCGCATTGCTGCTCCTTGTTTGCTCCTTGGCTCGGGCAAGCTCCGCCCAAAGGGTCTCCACGGTGACAGCTCCATATGCAGTCACAACATATTAAAGATACTGGCATCATGCTCCTCTTACTATGTGATGATCACCAGAAAAATCACTGACCCAATGCCTCGTCAAGCTGCTTGTTGACAAGCACGATGTCGGCATCTGCCGCATCCAGCTGCCGCTTTAGTTCGGCAAACCCATCAGTCCGGCTAGCCACCGGAGCTTCCACCACCTGCACATAAAGGCAGTCTGGTTATTACCTGGGACTATGATCCTCTATTTGCCGCTGTTTTCGACGACAACCAGAGTCTCAGGGGCTACCATCAACATAGGGCACATCTAAAAATGTACGGTACTGTCAAAAATGTACATCATTTCACGTACCTCAAAACCCGTCAGTAGACTCATAAAGGCTTCATGCAACCCGCTTTCGACGGACGAAATCCTTTCAATCACCATACCCATCAACGTGTGGTGCTCTTCTGAGATAGCCGCTTGCTCCAGCAGGTCCCTCAGTACGTCCGACCGCACACCAGACGGTGCCGGACTCTTTTGATTGCTCTCTTCAAGAGTCGGATACTGAGGACTTCGGGTGGCCATAGGATTACCTTCTGGCCTTGCCGGATCAGGAGAAACCCTCCACGACGACACCTCGGGGTCACCCGCCTCGTGAGGCGGTGTGGCAGGGGGAGGCGTTTCGCTCTCCATCATCTCCAGAAGAAGATCCCCTGAAGACGAGCTCTGTTGAGAAGGGATAAGATCTGAACTGCAAGATAAATGCTTCGATTATTTTCCTCAGAAGTAAAGCGAGATATTTTCATTATTAAGTACCCTTTTATTTACAGCTCGGTGGAGGGCTGGTCCCCTTGAGGGCATAGTGCGGCCAGGGTATCCCCTAGGGCAGGACCCTCTAGCGGAGATTTCTTCCCCCGTTTGGAGACCATTGTCTCCGGGTCCTCAGAGGCGGTTCTCTTCCTTCCCTGGGGAGAGGAAGTTTCAGTTCCTCCTCCCCGGCTAACCTCCTTCGCGGAGGCGCTAGCCTCCTTGTTCCCCCCTTTATCCTCTCCTAAGGGCGCTTGATAAGGCGCGATCTCCAGCATCCTGGTTAGCACGGGATTTGGTGAGGTCTCGGGGAGGGGGGCCGGACACCTGATCAACTTTGCCTTCGCTATCCAATCCTGGACAAAGAGCGGCTTTTTTAGGGCAATGTTGCTATAAATAAATGGACAGTGTGTTCGGATGAGGGGCTACTTACTTGGGTATCCGGGCGATTGCAGCTCAGACCTGCATCCTCGGTGATGTGCGGACACATTATTTGTGGTACGAAGAACAATTTGTACATCTCTTCGTGCGTCATGCTGAGGAAATGTTGAATAGCTCGCGGTCCTTCCGGGTTGAATTCCCACATGCAAAGGGGCCGGTGTTTGCAAGGCTGGACTTGACGAACTAACATAATTGGCACTACCATAACTAGACTGAAATCTCTCTCAAAGAGATCTCGGATATGGCTTTGCAGTATTGGCATGTCCTTGGCTAGACCCCAGCTCAGCCCCCTGCTGATCCATGACATCAGTTGTGGTGGGGGGCCTGAGCGAAAGGCGGGGGCAGCTACCCACTTGGCACTTCGGGGAGCTGTGATGTAGAACCACTCCCACTACCACAATCCGGACACCTCTGGGAAGCAACCCTCAGGCCATGGAGCGTCAGTGATTTTGCTTATTAAAACACCTCCGCACGTCGCGTGCTGCCCCTCGATCATCTTCAGCTTCACCTCGAAGGTCTTGAGCCACAGGCGGAAGTGAGGGGTAATGTGGAGGAAGGCCTCACATACGATAATAAATGTCGAGATGTGAAGAAGGGAATCCGGGGCCAGATCGTGAAAATCTAGCCCATAATAGAACATAAGACCCCTAACAAAGGGATCCAGAGCGAGGCCTAGTCCTCGTAGGAAGTGGGAGACGAACACGGCGCTCTCGTTGGGTTCAGGAGTAGGGACGACCTGCCCTCGGGCATGCAGCCGATGCGAAATCTCGACGGTCAGATATCTGGCCTCTCTCAACTTCTTGATGTCCTCCTCCGTGACGGAGGAAGGCCTCCACCGACCTTGAAGGTTGGATCCGGACATAGTTGAAGGTCCAGAGCACCTGACCTAAGCTTTGGGTGTTAGAACTCGAGGCGAGGGAAGGATTTGATTGAGCATGAGAGGGAAAAAAGAAAAAGCCTTGTCCCCTTTATAAAGAGGGTGAATATCAAGCGTCCTCCTCGTAGCCGTTTGGGACTTGCCTGAGATCTAGGAGTCCTACCAATAGGCATGGTTGGGTTACCCACGTTCGTATTGATGAGAATCATGTAATAAAGGGGACACGATATATGCTTCGACAAGACGTGCCAAGGAAACCGCCTCGCGAAACACGCTTTGATTGGTTATGAAAAACGATTCAAATAAAGACCTGGCTGTGGTGTGATGTCACACTACGAAATACATCGGCAGATTAGATTTGTGAAAATATTATTCTCTCTATGGTTGTATGTGGAACTTGTTTTGCAGAGCCAGACACGATCCTCGTGTTCAAAATCTTCTATGAAGTATTTAGAGGAGGAACCCGCCTTGCAATGCCGAAGACAATCTGCGCGCCGAACTCATCGTCATTGGAGCCTGGTTCACGGGCTACTGAGGGAGTCCTAGATTAGGGGGTATCCGGACAGCCGGACTATATCCTTTGGCCGGACTATTGGACTATGAAGATACAAGATTGAGGACTTCGTCCTATGTCCGTATGGGACTCTCCTTGGCATGGAAGGCACGCTTCGCAGTACAGATATGTAGATTTCCTTCCTTGTAACCGACTCTGTGTAACCCTAGCCCCCTCCGATGTCTATATAAACCGGAGGGTTTAGTCCGTGGGACTAACTACAACAATCATACCATAGGCTAGCTTCTAGGGTTTAGCCTCTTCGATCTCGTGGTAGATCAACTCTTGTACTACTCATATTATCAAGAACAATCAAGCAGGACGTAGGGTATTACCTCCATCGAGAGGGCCCGAACCTGGGTAAACATCGTGTCCCCTGCCTCCTGTTACCATCCACCTTAGACGCACAGTTCGGGACCCCCTACCCGAGATCTGCCGGTTTTGACACCGACAAAGAGGTTGCTCGAATCCTGCTCCCCTTGGCCCAGAGGTCCACATAAGCTGAAGGTATCACCAAAGAGCAGGAGGACTACACGTTCTTGCAGGCTATGGCCGCCGAGTTCAAGGATGCCCAAGAGAGGTACGATAAGAGGTGTAAGCAGATTGAGGAGGAGCACAAAGCCCAGGGCTTCGTTGACAGGTAGCTGAAGGAGAAAGCGGAAGAGTTGAACACGTGGTACAAAAATCGATCCCGCGAACTCAGGAATCGCGAGGAGCAGTTGTTGGCCACTGCCAGAGAGAAGGCAATGTCCCGCGACAGCAAGTTGGTAGATCGCGAGATGCAGCTCAATGTCAAGGATGAAGAACTTGTCTCCTGAGAGCAAGCCATTACCGCTACTCTCTGTAGCAAGGATGATGAGATTGAGGAGCTTGTGAAGCGTCACACTCAAAAGTTTGAGGATGACCACCAACAGGCCTTGGAGGCACATGCTTTGGAGAACGCCATCAAGCTCAAGGAAGCCATTGACGAGGCTATAGTTTCTACTACTGCCAAGGCAGATTTAGAGGCCTAGGCTGGCAAATTGAAGGAAGAGCTCACCACCAATGGCAAGGAGGTCGAGGCCCTCAAGGCCGAGGCGCAAAAAATAGCTCTCACTCTAGGGGAACTGTAGATGCAGCTCCCGTTCAAGGGCCAAGAACTAATCACTGTCAATGGCGTTGTCCAAGATTTGAAATCCAAGCTTGCCGGACTGGAGCCAAACCTTGAGTCCTCCAATACGCGAGAGAAGGCCTTGACGGAGAAGCTCGCCGCTGTAGAAACTCTCCGGAAAGCTCACGGCTGCAGAAACGCTGGACAAGCTGCAGAAAATGTAATCCCTCTGGATAGACAAGTTAATTGACACAGCCGAGCGTCTCTCTTCCCAGCTTGCAGTCATGGACATGAGGAGCCAGGGCTTCCCTACTTCGGAGCACGAGGTTGCCAGCGCCAGACTATCCAAGTTCTTTGATGGCTTGATTGAAGCATTGAAGACATATCATGATGACAGGAATGCGGCCTTTGCTGACGAATCCTGGAAATTTGCTCGCGATGTGCTCCACACTACCTTGGTCAGTCTGCTCTACCGCAATCCAGGGCTTGACGTCTTCAAAGCCTTCAAGAAGTTGCCGGTAAACACAGATGTCTCTGCTGTCGTCAAGATCGTCGCTCCCATTGCCCACAAGGTCCTCACTGTTCCCAGGGTTCAAGGCGACCGCACGGATTAGGCTCGTCATTATGTTTATCGCCGCGCTGCCAAACAAAAACATATTTCAACCTTATGTTAGATCTTTGCTATTTTCGTGATGTAATATTACTTTTAAGTAGTGGCATGAACTCATGCCATCCCTTCGCTCTATTTTGCCTTCTGTCTTTGTACAATTGAGCACCCTACGCATGGCGGAACCTTGCCAATGCTAATCACTAACCGCGAGCACTTTGAGGACGGATCCTTAGCAACCTGCTGGTAATGCTGCCACCGGCAAGTTACCTCTCGATGCTATCAATGCAGCTACCTAAGCTATTGAGCAGGCTCGAAACAGACAAGGGCGCAAATGACCACGGCGGGGTTCCTTCGCGTGTAGGTTTCTTATACAATCATCAGGTTCAAGCGAAGGGAATCGCAAAGAGTAAACTGAGGAATAGGAAGTTGAAAACAAAATTCAACTTAGCTTTTCCTTTTGCTATAGTCTTCGTTTTGTGGGACGAATGACCCTTCCTCCTTTCTTCCGCCCCTTGGAAACCTTGTACGCAAAGATCTCTTTCCTCTACGAATGGAATGCGTACCAAGGATCTTGACGCGTCAGGAATTCCATTAGGGGAAAGCGAGGTGGAGATCTTGTTGTGGCATCCTTGGCAACACCTCGTAGTTGCCGCGACCTGGTGGATATCCAGTGGACTTGCCGTGGCCCACAACACTGACGGGTACCTGACCCTGTCAGGTGGGTACCCCTGTCGCTGGGCGCTGGCTTGTTGATCAACAACTGGGCCGACCACGCACGCTTCATCGCCGGGGCCGGCCTCCCCTGGCCGCCGCTCGTGTCATCATGACGAGAAAGTCGCGGTCCGTGCCCGATCGAGCGGGGCCACTCTGGTGGCTGCATTCGCGGGCATGAGGAGGAGGCAGGGGTAGAGCATCGGCGTCGTCTACGCCATGAATGTCGTCTTCGCCTGAGCGTTGAGGTAAGCGTCCGCCCCCAACATCTCCACCGCTTGCTCCTGCCACGGCAGGCTCAGCGCCCGCGCTGCCTGCGCCAGTCATGCCCGCCGCAGCTTTCGCTCCATCCGCGATGGCGGCATCGCCTGCGTCGCTCACTGACAAAGGTGACGGGTGTTGGGACATAGAAGGCTTGACAGCCATGGAACCCTTCTTCTTGGGTGCCATGGGTGGTGATGATGATGAACTCGAAGGAATCGGCGCGCCACCCGCTGCCTTGGTTCTCGCCAATGCGCTCCCCTGCCTGGTGCGCCAAAGATGTCTGTGTGGAGCCGGAGATCTATGGGGCAAGGATGCCCCTTTGCTGGTTCGGCTGGGGATGAGTTGGCGCGAAGAGCAAGCACAACAAGAGACACTACGATTCTTACCCAGGTTCGGGCTGCTGAGAAGCGTAAAACCCTACTCCTACTTTCATGTATTGGGTGAATATGGAAGAAAATACACGGAGCGCTCTCCCCCGGCAAGTCGCTAGGAGGGAGCAGTTGCACGGATATCTGTGTGTGTGTGTGTGTGTCTGTGTGTGTGTGTGTGTTGCAAGGTTTCCAAACCCTGTAAAGGTCGCCTTGGCCCTCCTTTTATATCTCAAGGGGTAACCACAATGGTAAAATGGCCATTGCAGGGTGATTAGACTGATGTAGATCTATCATACTCCCTCTGATCCTAAATAGTCTGCGTATAACTTTCTGTGGTTTATCCCTATTTACTCTGTGCATTAGCCGAAACAAGCTCTACTTTCCTACTCTACCCTCCTCCGTTTGCTAGCAATTAGTACTCTGCATTGATGACAGCTGCATGCAGAGAGGAGATTGGGCGTGTGCGCGGTAGAATGAGTCAAACGAAGCAGCGGCAGGAGCGAGCCAATCCTCGCATGCGCATTAATTGCGCCTGCTCCCCCATATCCCATGCAGATAGCACCAGCTTAAGGGCAAAATTGTCCAAAATATCTAATCCAAAGAGCTCCTTGGTATTTGGGCTGAGAGTTATACGCAAAGAAAAGAGAAACGGAGGGAGTACATAACTCTGCTAGTTAGGACAAAAGCGCATTAAATGCACTGCTAGGTGTCGCGTGGAGGGTGAACCCTGGCAAGGGTGATGCACCGCTTTTCCACCTACCTCTTATTATCTTGACACGTGATTAGGACGGGTGTCAATAAAGGTAATTCTCCTCTCCAACAAGCTGACACGCATGGGCTGCCTCTACCTAATCACCTGCGGGCTCGACACCTCACTAACCAGCGAACAGCTGGCCAGGGAGGTGGAGCGCTGGCGATTGGCGCCAAGTCCGAGCTTAGTGATCTTGTCGGGTCTTGTCTTACCAGCCTGTTTTTGCCGGGATCGACTGCTTCTGTTGTGAATTCCGTGGTTTGCTCCAATTATTGATCTTTTAATGCGCTCCTTGATCTCACGAAGAGCGGCTTATCTGGTTTGGTTGTTGTTCCTCCGTCAAAGTCCCTTGACGGGCATGCTACTACCATCCTTTGCACTAGTCAGGGGTACTAGGGACCCCATTCCTAGTGCACCAACAAAGGTGCACCTTTTCTCGGGAGCCCATTCGAAAAAAAAACCTCAAAGTTAAGCGTGCCTAACTTGTACTAATTTGACGATAAGTGACCGACTAGGAAGTTGATTCCGGGTGCACACGAGTGCGGACAAAGTGCGTAGTAAAGACTAGTGTTGGTCTACGAGGCTAGTCTAGATCCCAGGCGCAACATCCAGGAAACGGTGTGTTTGCCCGGGGCATTAAAATTGGTACCAGAGCCGACCGTCGCGATTATACGGGCGTGTGCGGGTCAGTTATGCATAAATGATGCACATGTGGCTACTGGCACTAACGCGTGCAGATGTGTGCCAAGAGGGGACGTTCCTGCTGGGCTAACAGGGACGTCGGTACTTTTCAGAGGAAGAGGGTGTATGACATCTCGGCTTAATAGGAATGACAGACTACTCATATCAACAAGGTGCACTTTCTTTTCCGGGAGCCCATCCAAACGAAACCTCAAAAATAAGCATGCCTCGCTTGGAGTAATTTGAGGATGGATGGCCGACTGAGAAATTGATCCCGGATGCACACGACTGGGGACAAAGTGCGCGGGAAAGACTGGTATTAGTCTGTGGACTGGTATTGGCGGGAGCGTTATAGAGGAGTTCATCTCTGAAGATAAGTTCGTCCATAACGCCCAGCAAGTTAGGATGCTTCCTATTCAGAATGCCTATACTAAGTTGGCCATCATATTTGTCTTGGCACTTCACATGATCTTGTAATGATACCTATGAACATCTCAACCGAATAAAGTGGAGTGTTGTTTTCCCAAAAACAAGGTGGCATGCTCTTGAGCTAGAGTAGTCAATAGAGAAAAAACATTAAGAAAGGGAGAGAAAGTTTCGAGGAAGAGCAGTGGCAAGTCTTGGGATGCGGACTATCTACTCCTGAGCTCAAATGCTCCCCAATGAACAGCAAAATCAAAAACAAATAATTTTGAGAATTTTTTTTGTGCAAACTTTTCTGGAAGTCATGGTAAAAAAAAACTGATGCTCCCAAAAATGCTATTTAAAAAGCATTTTAAGTGTCGATTTTGTTTTTTTGGCAAGGCCTCCATGAATGTGATTTCGGGACGAAAATTTGCAAGCACTGAGAACATTTGTTGAAGTTTGCATTAAAAGAATCAGTTTTTTTTTTCATTTTTCGGAGTTTACTGTTCATCCAAAACTCAAATGAGCTCGGGGGCAGAAGGGGATTTTCTCAAATCTTGAATTTATACAGGTTACATATAGCGGTATTTAAAATGCATTAGTGGGTGTCACGGAAACTCATCTGCAGGCCAAAAAGTTGGCCACCAGACAAAATGCTCTATGTTTAAATAGTCTTTCAAGGCATAACAAAATAGTTTTTGTTTTGTTATTATAATGTTGCTTGTGTATATATGTTGTCAGGGCCAAATCAATTTCTGGTGACCTTGAGATTGCTTGTTGTGCAGTTTCTGTGTGAAGTGATGAGAAATTAGTGTAGACAACGAAAGGATCATCGTCCCTGTCTCTGATTTTCTCAGGATAAAACTCTGTCAGCCAAAGCAAGTGAGAACACCAAGCAAGCTTAAGGAGTTACAGCACGACACGATCTCCCCTGGATAAGATTCAGTCTGTCATATTATGTTTCTACATCACAGTCAGTCATATTCGGATCACAGATCAGAATTGACTTTCACTGATATGTTCTAACTCAGATTTCTACCGATACGTCAGAAGCCAATCAGTAGAAGTAGATTGGGCCTAGATTTAGCAACTCTCAACGTCTTGCAATTGACAGTATTTGACACACGAACGGGATCTACACTAACATAGCAACTAGATTTTTTACATGTGAATATTTTACACGACGATTCGAGCTAAAGCTGACTACCCCAACTATTATCGACTAAGCAAAACCTGCTTGCAAAGTTCAGAGTTCAGACTAGCGCGTAAGCAGGTTCCACAAGGAACGAGTCAACGTAGTCGTACTCCGTCCGGCCAAAGCCGCCGCTGGACGGCGCCATCCCCATGGGCTGGCACACCCCGTCTGCCGGCGACGATGGCACCGACAGTGGCGGCGGCGCCCACACGGAGGCCGACAGCAGCCGCCGGGCCTTCCAGCCGAGCACGATCTTGTTCGGTCTCGTCTCCTCCACCGTGTACCCGTCGTTGAACAGCCCGAGGAGCAGCCTGGCCTGGCTGTGGTTGAAGCAGCTCAGCGGCACCATCTCGAACCCGCTCCCGCGCATCCACTCGCCCCACCCGCGCCTGCCCTCGCCGTCCGTCCCTCGGTACGCGCGGCTCACGGCGCCGGCGATGTTGGGGGCGAGGATGACCCGCTCTACGAGGCCGCGCACCCGGCTCTGCGTCGGGAACCCGGCCTCCAGCGAGTCCCACACCGCTGAGTACCGGTGTAGCTCCTCCATGAACCGGCCCACGAAGCCTCCCGCCGCGGCGTCGCTCGCCTCCTCCTCGTTCTTCTCCGCTTCCCCTTCCTCCTCCACCACCGTCACCACCTTGGCCCCGAGAGAGGCCATGCCGGTCAAGAACGACGCCACCGAGCCGGTGGGCCGTCTGACGGTGGTCGTCGCCGCGGCTTGGTGGAGTATGCAGTTGGCCACGAGCGTCTCCCCCTTGACCATCCTGACCGTCGCCGGCCGGAACCTCTCGTCCGAGTCCAGACGGCAATGTCCGAACGAGAAGGGCTGTCCGATGGATCCCGCGAAGGCCGCGAGGCGCCGTCCGGCCTCTTGGACTGCCCGCGCACCGCCCCCGCCACTCCGCGTGATGGCGGTGATACGCAGGTGCGGAGGCGACACGCCGTCGGGTCGTGAGGTCATGGCCTGCATCAGGGATGCCCACTGGATGCCCTCGGCGAGGTCATAGTCCACGATGTGGACGCGCCGGTCGCCCGCCACTGCCTCCAGGATCGCCTGGTTCGCGGTGAAGTGGCCGAACTTCATGTACGGCGACATGTCCTGGAGCATCTGGAATGCCGTCAGCACGTCGCCGGTGCTGTGGTGGTGTGACGCGGCCATGGCGGCTTGCCTGCTGGTCCCAGCGACGGAGTGGGACCCATCGAGGAGCCCCTGGAGCGCGTCGGTGAAGTGCGCGGCGAGGCGCTCCATGTTGGACGCGCCGGCGTTGCCGCTGGTGCTGGAGACCATCTCCTTGAGCCGAACCAATATCACCCGTGCCAGCTCCCGGCTCTTGTGTGGGCCGGAGAGCGCCTCGGCGGCGGCCATGAGGAGATGCAGCAGCCGGAGGCCCTTCTCGGGATTGCAGTCCGGCGTGTCGTCGTGCTGCACGGGCGTGCCTGGGTTCGTCGTGGTGGTGCTGCTCGGCTCGGACGCGTTGGAGTAGCAGGGGCCGTCCGTGAACATGGTTGGGTGCTCGTCGGGCTTGCCGATGAGAGCGTCATCGCAGAGCATGGACTCGATCAGGCCGTGGAGGTCGTGGCCGCCGTCGTCGGAGGAGAACAGGCCCCAGTCGGCGACCGGGGAGAGCGCATTCCAGCCGTACAGCCCCATGCCGTCGTCAAGGGAGGAGGACGGGGAGGTGGAGATGGAGCTATAGCCGGAGATCTCGAGATCCCCGACCACGTCCTCCATGGTCACGTCCATGGCTTCCTCGTTGTCACGCTGTACCTGCTGTCTCCACGTTGGAATGTTTTGGCGCGTGGGAGCAGAGGGGGGAGCGGTGGGCAGGGAGCACGGATTTTACAAGTAGAGAAGGACACGGGAGCTCGCTTATTTATAGAAATGGATGAGGGTGTTCCATCCAGGGCGCCGGGACTCGGCAAAACCGGCATTGGCTCGTGCAGCAGGTTCTAGCCTCCCAACTGGGCCTAAAATATTGTGTACCATGGGCGGAGCTTGTTTTTCTCGTTAAATCACATGGATCGTTAATTCTTTTTTGAGCAACGAGGCAAGCACTCTACCGATTGCATTAAGCAAGAAGAGAATGAGAATCATTCTAAAAAAACGAGAGAGAGACTGAGAATTTTCTATTTTTGCAAAGGAAAAAGAATGAGAATCTTTTTTGTTTTAATAACTCACTCACCGGGAATCTGGTTTATATTAGATTCTCATTCTATAACATTTTGCAAAGAAGATGATAATGTCCAATGATTAAAGAAAAACAAACTCCGCCCATGGTACCCAATGTTTTCCAAAACCCCAATATTTGACCCGTCTACAAAGGCCAACCTCTGCTGGGGTTTGATAAATCATCAAAAACCATATTGTAACAGAGTTCTCTAAAAACAAAGTTTAGGCTTGTTCTCAACAACTAGTCTCAGCTTGCAGCAAACAGTACAAAATACATAGTGGCAATCTCATACTCCCTCCGTTTCTTTTTAGTTCATATATAAGGTTTGGTCAGAGTCAACCTTTCTAGAGTTTGACTAACTTTATATTAAAAAATATAAACATTCACAATATGAAATTAATATTATCTGATGCATCATGAAACGTATTTTCATACTATATAGTTTTAGTATTGTAGATGTTCACATTTTTTTATATAAATTTGGTCAAACTTTGTGTAGTTTGACTTTGACCAAATTTTATATGCGGAGTAAAAAAAGGGAGGGAGTACAAGTTTTAGTGCCAGAAGAAGATGGATAGCTAACAATATAGCGGATCAGGTCGGAGCTTGCACCCAACTTCAACATCTAGAGATGAGTTGGTCTTGAATCTCTTTAGAGGCAACTTGTTTAGAGAGTGCACCGGCTCCAGCAAAATGAATGGCTTGAGCATGGTTAGCTTCATATCATTGCCTGCTCTTGGAGAAGCAAGAGGAAAGCTAGGGTTCCTAGCCTGACAAAAGTGCATGACTAAGATACCTTATGCGCTATCTTCCAGGTCATTCACCCCACTAACAGTTAGTGTGGATGTCTGATTTGAGTAGAAAATATTTGGGAGAATGCTTCCACCTTCACCAAGTGTTGATCCTTGAACATGACAAAGCCAATTTTGTAGTGTCACCAAGATCAACCACCATAACTGCTTGATATTAGACCAAATAGCATTATCCAAAACATGTGCAATCCTAGTTTTCAAATGCACCAAAGAACATAGGCGCAAATGGAGTTAAGTGCAACTTGATTTTGTCTAGCAGGACAATATTTAGCTACAAATATGTAATCATGTCTGTCGGTGTCAAAAACGGCAGGCCTCGGGGTAGGGGGTCCCAAGCTGTGGATCTCGGGCAGATGGTAACAGAACAGAGAGACGATGTTTTACCCAGGTTCGGGCCCTATTGATGAAGGTAAAACCCTATTGTCCTGCTCTTGTTTATATTAATGAAGATGTATCGAGTACATAGTTGATCTACCTCGAGATCATAATATGTGGTCTAACTCCAGGGCTAGGTGAATGATATTGTGTTGATCTCCTCTCTACGGGCTAAACCCTATGGCTTATATACATGCCAGGGTGGGTATCTAGGGATACAAGGTCGGTATCCAGGAGCAAGGCGGCAAGAGAGATCTTGGAGTATACGTCAAGTCTTCGGTGGAGGTAGTCTTGATCACGCATCGTGCGTACGGCCTCCGGAGTCCATCTTGAGCACGAATGAGGGCCCGTCGGCCCAACCCGAGGATCATGGGCCGACTAGATTAGCACCCCTCAATTCAGGACACCGTCAATGTCCTAGTGGGAGGTTAAAGAAGGTAGCAATAAGCTGCCAGGTTAGCCTAGCCAACACAATCAAAGAACAAGTGATTTTTCAAGACTTCTTTCTTTAGGTTGTCTTTCATAATAAGCTTGTTATGAGCCAACAACTACAGGAAAACATTTACTGTGGGTGGCACAGTCATAGACCACACAGAGGGGATGTAGATAGGTTGCACCTCTCCCCCCCCCCCCCCTCCCAATTTGTTTAATAATGTATTACAAAGAACTAGTAGTGTAAACCCCTTTAGAGTCGTACTTCAAAATGAGGACATACTTAGCACTAGACCAGGAGATCCCCTTGACAATCTGCTCAAGGCAGTATGAGGATTCCATGAGCTTAGAGGGGGGACTCGCCTAAATGTCAACTTAATGTTCTGACCATCCCAGACCTCAACTAAATTCACATATTGGCGGTAACATATAGTATACGTGAGCTAGAACTAAACAAACTATGGGGACCAAACCAAGTGTCTTCCCAAACCATATTTTCTTTCCACACCCACAGCCCATCTATAACCTAACTTGACTGCCTTGGCAACCCACATGAACCCTTGCGTGAATCTAGAGGTGTTTTGGGCTTTACAAGCAAAATGATTTGAGGCATTTCTGAGATATTTCTTATCAGTTTTGCTAAAGCACATCTAGATGTGCTATAAGTATTGCACATCTAAATCCTATGTCATTGATCTTACGTTGAGATTTGTGTGGATACTTTCTTTTTATTTTTTCTTTTTCTCTTTATGCTTGACTCACTCACTTAGATGTGCAATAACTAGAGCACATCTAGATGTGCCCTAGACACACCCATTTCTTATCTACAATAGTTCTAGAGATTTGGCCCTCATCTTTGATATACCTCTTGATCCAATTACTTAAATAAATAGATATTAATATCATTCCTAAGCCACCATGCTCCTTTTCATGCACACTAAATGCTAGTTGGCAGGTGAAGATTTTTATTCCCTTCAAAATCACTCCATAGACAGTGTGCAGTTGGGTGTTTAATTATCAAGTCTAGAGCTCAGTTAGGAAATTTTAAAACAACCTTTGCTGATCTAGCTCTTCGGCAAGGAAAGCTACCAAAAATATCGCAAATGGTTTACTCAAAAATGCATAGATTTTGTTCGTTCCAAAATTCCATAGCGCTCATATAATTGTGTTGCTGAACACCAACCTATGCACTTTCTCCTTCATATCTTGCTATGTTACCACCCATGCTCACTGTTTCCAATTCTATGTTGTAGAAGATACACATCTTCTCATGCGGCCAACCACGGACTGTTACCATGTGCATGTCCATCGAGAATGTTTTTATGTATATACACACCCAAAGCTGAAGCTTACATTTCTGCTCGATGGAAACTTCCTCGGAACTTCTTAGCCAACAAAGAGATGGTGGACCCTCAAACTGAGACTTGCATGCCAGGACCACCAAGTACTCGCCACTTTCCTCCATGTTAGATGGTGAATCATATGGGATTTTGGAAAGGACGAGGCCATGGTGAGCAAGCTAGCCAGGGTGAACTTTTGTGGTTGCACATAGAATGTGACGTTGAGATCATTGAAGCTTCCATTTTTAAAAGAAAATGAAGCATGGAATAGATCTCCATAAATTCTCTAATTTAGTCAGCCGTACAATAGAACACAACTCTCTAAACCATATGTCTAGACTTTAGGATAGATCGTGCACTTCTATCCATTTTCAAGAGCAAACAACTTAGCTCTCAATTACCTCTGGTAATCGTTAAGGGCCAAAAAAATGTAGAGCAACATCCTTAACAACTCGATTATCTAACCATCGCTCAAACTAGAGACTCGTCATTTCTCTTTTACCCAACTTGATTTTTGTGTGGTCCTATCCATGGCGCTATATTCATCCTATGGTAACTTTTATGAAACACAAACACATAACCAAGACATTGGATTTTTTTAGTGCTATTATAAACAAGTTGAGCTTAATGAATCCCCATAATTGGATGGAACAATATCCATGGGAACAACCTAGCAGATCCTACCAATGAAAAATTATAGGATTTTCATTTATCCTAATTAAGAAAATAAATACCCTTTAATTTTGATTTCTTCTTTAGAAGAGTAGATTTCTTATCGCACACCTTTGCTCTTGGACTATGTCCATTTAATCAAGAATAATTCTTTATTTAAGTTAGAAAATGCTTGTTTTTTTTAAAGACGAACTCACTGAAATTTTCTATGAAATCAGGTGTGACCCTACTTTAATAGGATCTAACCTAGATAAATGGCACGCTCAGCCTACAAATTTAAGAAAGGAAGTGAAGGTGTGGTAGTGACATATGTATGAGAGACTACAGGCAACATTTCAAGGAAATTATATTATTCAGATAAACAATGTGATAACTTTGGCTTAATAAAATCCCAGAGAGTGGAATAGAAGGAGCTCGTAAACCAAGTCGGTAGACTTCTAAAACCATAGGAATTTAAATGGTTACAACATTGTGGGGGGGGGGGGAGACTAAAGAAGGTTGTGAGTACAATGCATAAGATTGTCGCGGGAGGAAATATATTATTCTAGTTTCAGAATAGGAAGATGGGAAATAGATGGGGAAGCTAAACTTATGAAATATGTTACTAGTTTCTAGAAAAAATGTTATTTGTACATTCAGCGGATGCTAATATTTCTATAGATATATATAATGCCAATAGAATTCTGGGGAGGATGCAAAGAAATTAATTGCACCTTTCTCTATGGAATACTAACAAATGTTGTAATTGAAATTGAGCACAATAAATCTCCTCGATCTAAGTTTTACCGTAAATGTTGGGATCTTGTTATATGTGTTCTTAAATACTAGTAGATGATTTTGACAAGTGAGCCAACTATTTGTAAGCTCCATGTGCAAGAATAACACTTGTTCCTAAGTGCAGTTATGCTAAGAAGATTCAAAAATCTAGACAAATAGATTGTTAAATGTTAACACTTAGATCTTTATAGGAATATTTATGAATAGACATAACCCGGTATTTTTAATTTTAACCCCCTCCTCTACAAGTTGCCTTTGTACAAAGGGAGGTACATAATGGAAGGGGTGTTGGTGCTACATTATACATCATAAAAGGCCATGAATTTCAAAGCAGATTTGGAAAAGCATATGAGAATTAAATGGCCTTTAATTAATTTGAAAACTTTTAGAATTCAAAGGCTTTAGTGATAAATGTTTGGAAACGTAGTAGAAAACAAAAAAAATTGTGCATACGCACACCCAGGATCAATATGAAGACGCATAACGGGTTGAGATCTCGATCGTTGCCGTCAACACTCGCCAAGATACGACCCAACTTCACATAAGTCGATGTTGTCAAGCTATTAGCCCCAGTAATCTAGTCCGAGAGAACAATTTCCCTTAAGTCCAAGATTCCAATGATCACATTAAAGATAAAAAGGTCACCTAGAATCAAAGTTATCATTATTCTTCTTCTACATTAAATAATGTTGAAATCCCCACCCATCAACATGAGTAAATGTTTCGGATGACATGTCCGAACAATCTCAAACATGAAAGTTGGTTTGAGCTCCAGTTGGGCGGCCTCATAGACCGCCACCATGACACAACGAAATCGATTTTCTATAGACCAAATGCGAAGTTTGACACCTAAGTCGCCCACAAACATATGCCTGATGTCTGAAACATCTTTGTTAATGCCAAACACGATACCAACTGATCACCCATGTGGAGGGAGGCGATAACATGAAAAAATGTGGCCATAAATAAGTGGTGCAAAAAATGAGTGGAGAAGTAGACTCTACTGGGCTCCATTAGAGTGATACAATCCAACTATATCCCCTATTCGTCTCAGCCAAAAGTTGGTATTTAGCCAAATCACAAAGACCACTGCTACTTCACTAGTGGAAAAAGTGCTAGCCACAACTTTCGTTGGTGGCGTGGCATTTTACGTCCGTGCCAGCACTATTTTTTTCAAATAGTGCTTGTGTAGGCCAAATTCGCACGCCAGCTTTATAAGCATAGTGCTCGCGTTGCTTGTTTTGTAAATGCCACAAATCTATTGGCCCATATATACTCACCATTTGAAAACCACTGGTGACGTTGGTTTTCTTTGCACGCCATAGTTATTTTGATAGTGCTTGCGTTCTTTTTCTTTGCACGTCAGAAACACTTTTCCCATTTGATCAAGTGTTTTAAGTATATAATTATATTATGCTTTTTTGTCATCATTAATTTTACATTTTTTTGATTTTAGGAATTTTATTTTTTACCACCAGTTCAAATTTTGAGTCTTTTATTTTGTCAAGTCTTTCATTAATTTTAGTCTTTTTTATTTGGCCAGTGATTAGCTATGGCATTGCCATTTTATCCAACGCCAACAATAACATATCTGAGTCAACTTAGTAAAATACCTAAATCCACCGATCTCTCTCATTTCACACCCCACACGGCCCGGTCGTAGACACAACTCTCCCTGGACCAAAGCCGCCGCCGCCCCTCGCCGGCACCAAGGTTAGATCCACTACTCCTCCATTCGCGGACACGCGAAATGGCCGGGATTTTCTTTATGTCATGTAGATTCCAAAGTTAGTTGCATGGATTGCTTTGTGTAGAAATTGTAGTGATAATCGTCCGATTGCTATTGTGTCTCCCCTTCGTTGGCAGATCTGAGCTAGTTTAGTAGAAATTGATATATATATATATATGTATATATATATATATATATATATATATATATATATATATATATAGTACAAATTTATAGAATGTGTTATGTTTAAAAATCAGGACAATTTGATGTTCTAGGGCCAGTCTTGCATGGGACTCTTATACACTCATACAGTATTTGATTCATCCAAATTTAATACTTATCCACCACTGGCAGTCGACACCAGACTTCCATCTCTATATTATTCAAAGTTATCATTTTAGTTTTCTTTACACATTTTTGTATAGGTTGACTGGTATATGTAAATCAAAATAGCTTTGCATACAAAAGTTATTCTTATATATGATAGTATGTGTATGTATAGAAGTCAGTTTGCTAAATCTTATTTATCAAAATAGATTCATAATTTTATCTGTTCTACTTAATTAACAAAATCATGTCTTTCTAAAACATGCACTGTTCACTATAAAAGTATCTGATTTTGTTTTGATACAGCTCACACCAAGTATTTGATAATGAAACTTTACAAACCATATCTTTCCAACACATGAACTATTTTACATTGCATATTATCTTGATCGTATATATACGCGATGTGTTTGTAGGTCATGGCCAATTCTGGAGGCAACAACAAGTTGGTGTGCGATGTGGACATGGCCAACAATGAATTCTTAAACACTTTTGAGTATGTCATCAAGAGCGTGCAAGGGGCAAATGACGATCTAGAGGGGGAGATTAAAGAGCTACGCAAGGATGTTGTTCGGCTCGTTCAGGAGACTAATCAGCTTAGGGACGAGAGGGATAAGCTCGTCGAGGATCGGGATAAACTGAAGGAGGATAGGAGACGCCTCAAGGCTGAGAGGATTAACCTGAAGATGGACATAGATCATTTCAGAAGAGAAGGGGAGGCGGGTAGAAAGAAGTTGATCCAGTTGGGCATACTCCTTGCTGAAGATTAGTTTTTTAAGTAGATAGCTAGCTCATCTTATTAGTTGATGATGATCGAGTAACTAGAGTACTTGAGTGAACTTTTGTGAAGTTTAATATCAACTTGTTGAGTTCATGAGCCTCTTTATGTAATGATTATCTATTAAGTAAGTACCTAGTGTTGATGAGTATATTGTGTTTAGTAGTATCTGTCAAGTAAGTAGCTAGCTAGTGTTGATGAGTAATTTTTGTTGGGAAACGTTGCATGGAAAACAAAAAAATTCTACGCACACGCAAGATCTATCCATGGAGATGCATAGCAACGAGAGGGGAGAGTGTATCTATGTACCCTCGTAGACCGTAAGCGGAAGCATTTAACAACGCGGTTGATGTAGTCCTACTCTTCACGATCCGATCACGATCCAATCGATCTAGTGCCAAACGGACGGCACCTTCGAGTTTAGCACACGTGCGACTCAATGAAGTATCCTCCTTCTTGATCCAGCAAGCAAGAGAGGAGAAGTACATGGGATCACAACCAACATGACGGCGTGGTCGTGATGGTGGTGGTGGAGTACCGACAGCGCTTCGCTAAGCGTCGTCGGAACGAGGCGGTGGAACTACGGAGTAACGGGAGAGAGAGAGGGGTGCCAAGGGCTTGGTGTGTCCTCTTGCGGAGCCCCCTCCCCTCTAGAAACAGCCCCTCCAATCCCTAGGGCGCAGCTAAGGGGGAGAGGACTTGGAATCCAAGTCCAATCCTATTCCTACTAGGACTTCTTCCTTCTTCTTTTTTGGCTTCCCTAGCCACATGGGCTTTTGAGGGCTTGGTGCGCCTAGCCCAATAAGGCCAGGGCACCTCCTCGCTTCCCATGCTATCTCTTGGGTCTTGGTGGACTCATTTGTGGACTTCCGGACCCCTCCGGAACCTTCTACAAGCTTCTCGGTATAATACCGAAAAAACTGCACTTTTTCCGGAACCCAAAATATGACTTCCCATATATAAATCTTTACCTCTCAACCATTCCTAGACTCCTCGTGACGTCTGGGATCTCATCCGAGACTCCAAACAACATTTTTTACCACTCATCAAATATCCCAATACTACTCTAGCGTCAATGAACGCTAAGCGTGCGACCCTGCGGGTTCATGAATTATGTAGTCATGACCGAGACACCTCTCCGGCCAATAACCAATAGCAGGACCTGGATGCCCATATTGATTCCTACATATTCCACGAAGATCTTTTATCGATTGAACCTTTATGACAACATACATAATTCCCTTTGTCTATAGGTATGTTACTTGCCCGAGATTTGATCGTCGGTATCTCTATACCTAGTTCAATCTAGTTACCGGCAAGTCTCTTTACTCGTTCCACAATACATCACATTGTGACTAACTCCTTAGTCATTTGCTTGCAAGCTTATGATGTGTATTATCGAGAGGGCCCAGAGATACCTCTCCGATACTCGGAGTAAAAAATCCTAATCTCGATCTATGCCAACTCAACAAACACCTTCGGAGATACCTGTAGAGCATATTTATGATCTCCCAGTTACGTTGTGACATTTGATAGCACACATGGTATTCCTCTGGTATTCGGGAGTTGCATAATCTCGTAGTCGAAGGAATATGTATTTGACATGAAGAAAGCAATAGCAATAAACTGAACGATCATTATGCTATGCTAATGGATGGGTCTGTCCATCACATCATTCTCCTAATGATGTGATCCCATTATCAAATGACAACATGTGTCTATGGTTAGGAAACCTTAACCATCTTTGATCAATGAGCTAGTCTAGTACAGGCTTGCTAGGGACACGGTATTTGTTTATGTATTCACACATGTATTTAGGTTTCCAATCAATACAATTGTAGCATGAATAATAAACCTTTATCATGAATAAGGAAATATAAAATAACAACTTTATTATTGCCTCTAGGGTATATTTCCTTCAGTCTCCCACTTGCACTAGAGTCAATAATCTAGTTCACATCGTGTGACGCCTCGAGACCGATGCTCCAGATGCCTTCCAGTAATTTCGTTGCCGCCGTGTGTTTCTTTTGCTTGCTCTTTTTATTTTTGCATTGCATCATGTCATCATGCCATCATGCCATTTCATTTTTTTAAAACTCAACTAAATAAAATGCATAGATATTTGATCTATTTAAATTGAGGGAACTCACATGGTGATTTTTCTATATAACATATCCTCCCAATATATTAGGGAGCTATAGTAAATATTCTAACACACTTGCAAAATAATTTCATGTATTTTCTACTTCAAGTTTGGTCCCCAAACTTTGCCCATAATTTCTTTCATCGCTTTCCCGATCTCCACCAAAATTTCGAACATTTTTGGACTCTCCAAAAAAATGTTTTCCTAATTCAAACTTATTTGAATCACATTCAAATGTGTTCAAATGCAATCCTTCCAAGCGGTGCCAAATGCATTTTTCTTGGATCAAGCTCCTTTTTATGAGTCTAAGAAAATTGGCGCCCTGCTCAAATTCTTCTCCTATCCCTACATTTCTTATTTCTCTACGAAAACACTAACGCCCACACGTGTGGGCGTTACCCAACTCGCCCACACGTCCGGATCGCCGTTCACTGTCTTTTGCACGAATCTTGACATGAAAAGGTGGATTTGGTGTGCCACGTAGGACGGGGCTGGTGTGTGGGCGTTGGAGATTTTGCCCACATGTCCGCACCACGCTGTTTGCCAGCTGCGTTGTGTGGGCGAACTGCTTTTCGCCCACACAGCCACCACCTAGGTCATGCGCGTGTGGGCGAACTGCTTTTTGCCCACACGACACTCCTACCTTGTGGATGGCAACTGCACTTACGCGAACGTGGCAACTCGGTACACACACATGGCAACTGTGATTCTTTACTACACGGCAACTGCAGTTACGCGAACATGGCAACTCGGTACACACACATAGCAACTGTGATTCTTTGCTACACGGCAACTGCAGTTACGTGAACGTGGCAACTCGGTACACACACATGGCAACTGTGATTCTTTGCTACACGGCAACTGCAGTTGCGCGTACGTGGCAACCAGATAAACATACATGGACACTGTGATTAACAATACATGTCAACTATGGTTGGACCACACGTGACAACTAGGTAAACACACATGGTAACTACTGTTTTGACCATATGTGGCAAGTAGTTAATCACACACGGCAACTACGGTTTGATTACACGCGACAACTACCATAAATTAGACATGTCAACTATAGTTAACCAAAACAGATAGAGTTGCCATGCTTTTACAACTACACTTGCCATCCCAAATAACTACATCTGCCAACCAGGATGGCAACTAAATTGTCATCCCGCGGGGTACCAAACGTAGCTGTGTCAGGATGTGTGGGTATTTTTATTTCGTGCCACACGCACGGGGTGGAGATGAGTAGTATTTGTTGGACGTGTGGCACGAAGTAGCCGCGCCCACACGTATGAGCAATTCTAATGTCCGCCCACACACAGCCCGTGTGGGCTGCCTCCTACTCACACCACACACACGGTGTGTGGGTGCATATCGTATATGCCACACGTGTGGCAGTTATCAGCGTCCTTTCTCTATTTATTTGTTAATCAGGGAAAATAGACTTAAGGGAGAGAGAGATTCCAGCGCAGTCCAACTCCTCTGGGTTTTTTTTCATCTCCACCAAAAGGCCCAAGGCTCCTGGCCATTTGCCTCCCCACTGGGCCGGCCTCTAAGGCCCACCTAATCCCGTCTAACCCTAGCCCGCACCCGGTTCCCCTATCCACCTCTCTCTCGATCCCCACCTCTCCTCTCGCGCCGTCACCACGCTCAGGGGAACGAACCCGGTCTCCATGGCCTCGACCCCCGCGCCCGATCCCTTCTCAGCTTCCGGCCGCTGCCTCCCCGCCTCCGGCGAGGGGTGTTGCCCTGCACCATCTCGTGGACTGCATCGCCCCATCGACCCGCCTCCTCCTTGCCTCTGCCACCTTCGTCGGCCTCTCCTTCCCCCGCGATCCCGCCTCGCTGTCCGACGACCGGCACCGCCGTCGGCGCCCACTGGGCCATCACCATGCCCTGCCTCCTCTCCTTCGCGTCGCACCCCCAAGCTCCTCGCCATCTCTGCCTGTTGCTCAGTGCCGCCTTCGTTTGCCGGTGCCCCGTCCTCGCCGGACCTCCCCTTCGTCCATGGCCTCCACCGCCAGACCAATCGTGGCCGTGACATCGTTTCCCGCGCGATGGCCCTGCAGCTGCTCCGTCCGGCGAACCTCTCCACCGCGTGCCTGCAGCCAACCATTCATCCTTGGGATCCACGAGCAGCTGCTCCGAAGCGCTCTAGCAGCCCGAGGCTGTAGCAGCAGTCGTCCAGGTGTGTCGGGCTCCCGAGCGCCTCCTCCCACCGGCCCGGCGTGCAGCAGCAGCGACCACATCATCCCTCGTGCGGCCTCCTAGGCTTCCATGTGGACCCTGCGGCCAAGACCCCAAGACGAAGCCCCGGCATCCTGTACCCGTGCTTCACGCCTTGCCATGTTCATCGTAGTGGACAACCTTGACGTCTCGGTTGACCACCATGAACAAGAGTGATTTTGGACCGGCAAGTACCACGACATGACGACCCATGGACGCCAAGTACCACGATGTTGATGCCCCTCAAGTTCGGCTACATGGAATCGCCAAGTACCACGACGATACGAGAACAACTACCGTTGACGTGCATTTTGCCAAGTACAACTACCGCCGGCCCTCGAAGACTCCCTGGACGTCAAGTTCCTCGCCGTGACCCCAAACATCTACAGAAACTTATGCGACTAAGAACGTGAATGACTACAGTCGCCAAGATCGCTAGTACCACTACCATCGCCGAGGACTGATAGTACCACTACTTCCACTACCGTCGCCACGAGAAGGACTACTTCCCACAACGACCCGTGAACGACTACTTCCACTACGACCGTCCCGAGAACGTCTACTTCCTCTACCTTGCATCGAACTTGATCCATTCCGAAAAGACACGCTTCGAAGGTATAACCACCGAGACGACGCCCGTGAACGAATGCATGTGTGATGTATGAGATGCTCGTGGTTGCACCGTGTCCGAGTTGTTCTTTGCGAGTTCCTCGTTGCCTTGCCATCGACATGTGGGAAACCGGTATCTGGGAGCACCCCATCATCTTGCATGACACACTCACACCCACTTCCTTTTGCACCGGTATCCCCGTGGGCTACCGGATCATCGGAATGTTGCCGTGGCATCATTCCTGTTTCGCCGCCGTGGCACCATTTCCATCGTAGTTGCCGTGGCACCCCTTTGGTTTAGCCATGGTGATAAAATGCTTCATAATATGCTTGTCAACATTTTCATAAAACTTGCACATGTCATCCACATCATGATAACAACATTTAAAATGTTTAAATTGTTGTTTGCATTAAATTGCTAAATACATATGGGGTTTTCTGGAATTGTTGTTTGTTGTTTCCGGCCTCATTTAAACTTGCCTAAATAGTTAGTTTATATATGTTTCTCCTCTTGCCTTGTTTAACAACATTTAATATTATTGGGTACATAACGGGAGAGAACTAAATAAATGTATCCGGTGTTTCGTCAATATGCAACTCGATGCATGTTGAGCTCCACTTAACTTGTAGTTTTGCTTGTGCACTTTGCCATGCCATGCCTCATTAAACCGAACATGCATCATCCTTGGTTGTGCATCATGCCATGTTTATGCTTGTGTGTTTACCATGTTGCTTGCTTCTTTCCGGGTTGCTTCTCTCGTTAGCTTCAGTTTCGTTCCGGGGTTGTGAGGATTCGTTTGACTACGTTTGTTTGTCTTCTTCATGGACTCGTTCTTCTTCCTTGCGGGATCTCAGGCAAGATGACCATACCCTCGAATCACTTCTATCTTTGCTTGCTAATTGTTCGCTCTATCGCTATGTCGCGCTACCTACCACTTGCTATATCATGCCTCCTATATTGCCATGTCAAGCCTCTAACCCACCTTCCTAGCAAACCGTTGTTTGGCTATGTTACCGCTTTTGCTCAGCCCCTCTTATAGCGTTGCTAGTTGCAGGTGAAGTTGAAGTTTGTTCCATGTAGGAACATGGATATGTTGGGATATCACAATATCTCTTATTTTTAATTAGTGCATCTATATACTTGGTAAAGGGTGGAAGGCTCAGTCTTATGCCTGGTGTTTTATTCCACTCTTGCCGCCCTAGTTTCCGTTATACCGGTGTTATGTTCCTTGATTTTGTGTTCCTTACGCGGTTGGGTGTTATGGGAACCCCTTGATAGTTCGCTTTGAATAAAACTCCTCCAGTAAGGCCCAACCTTGGTTTTACATTTGCCTAACAACCTAAGCCTTTTTCCCTTGGGTTTCCAGAGCCCGAGGGTCATCTTTATTTTAACCCCCAGGCCAGTGCTCCTCTAAGTGTTGGTCCAAATCAGAGCCACTTGCAGCGCCACCTCGGGGAAACTTGAGGGCTGATTTTAGCTGTACGTAGTGTTCATCCGGTGTGCCCTAAGAACGAGATATGTGCAGCTCCTATCGGGATTTGTCGACACATCCGGGCGGCTTTGCTGGTCTTGTTTTACCATTGTCGAAATGTCTTGTAACCGGGATTCTGAGACTGATTGGGTATTCCCGGGAGAATGAATATCCTTTGTTGACCGTGAGAGCTTGTGATGGGCTAAGTTGGGACACCCCTGCAGGGTATAAACTTTCGAAAGTTGTGCCCGCGGTTATGTGGCAGATGGGAATTGTTAATATTCGGTTGTAGAGAACTTGACACTTGACTTAATTAAAATGCATCAACCGCGTGTGTAGCCGTGATGGTCTCTTTTCGGCGGAGTCCAGGAAGTGAACACGGTCTTGTGTTATGCTCGAACGTAAGTAGTTTCTTGATCACTTATAGCTTCTCGGCCGTTGCGTTGCTTCTCTTCTCGCTCTTATTTGTGTATGTTAGCCACCATATTTGCTTAGTGCTTGTTGCAGCTCCACCTCATTACGCTATCCTACCCATAAGCTTAAATAGTCTTGATCTCGCGGGTGTGAGATTGCTGAGTCCTCGTGACTCACGGATACTTCCAAACAGTTGCGGGTGTCGATGATACCAGTGCAGGTGACGCAACCCAGCTCAAGTGGGAGCTTGATGAAGATCTTGGTCGTTGTTTTGTTTCGTTTCCTTTTGATCAGTAGTGGAGCCCAGTTGGGGCGATCGGGGATCTAGCAATTAGGGTTGTCTTCTTTTATTTTGGCTGTAGTCGGTCTTTGAGTGTATTTGGATGATGTATGAATTATTCATGTATTGTGTGAAGTGGCGATTGTAAGCCAACTCTGTATCCCTTTCTTATTCAGTACATGGGATTGTGTGAAGATTACCCCTCTTGCGACAAAACCACAATGCGGTTAAGCCTCTAAGACGTGCCTCGACACGTGGGAGATATAGCCGCATCGTGGGTGTTACACAT
Organism: Triticum aestivum; assembly: GCF_018294505.1. NCBI lineage: Eukaryota > Viridiplantae > Streptophyta > Magnoliopsida > Poales > Poaceae > Triticum > Triticum aestivum. Next base: position 93,987,720 of record NC_057803.1, on the reverse strand, counting down.
CGCCATGTGAATACCACCCATAGTTCACATCGCCATGTGATTAATACCCAAAGGATTTACTAGAGTCAATAATCTAGTTCACATCGCCATGTGATTAACACCCAAAGAGTAATAAGGTGCGATCATGTTTTGCTTGTGAGAAAGGTTTAGTCAACGGGTCTGCCACATTCAGATCCGTATGTATTTTGCAAATTTCTATGTCTACAATGCTCTGCATCAAGCTACTCTAGCTAATTGCTCCCACTTTCAATATGTATCCAGAATGAGACTAAGAGTCATCTGAATCGGTGTTAAAGGTTGCATCGACATAACCCTTTATGACGAACTCTTTATCACCTCCATAACCGAGAAACATTTCCTTAGTCTTCTAAGGATAATTTTGACCGTTGTCTAGTGATCCACTTCTGGATCACTATTGTACCCCCTTGCCAAACTCATGGCAAGGTACACAATAGGTCTGATACACAGCATGGCATACTTTATAGAATCTATGGCTGAGACATAGGGAATGACTTTCATTATCTCTCTATCTGTTGTGGTCAGGTTTTGAGTCTTACTCAACTTCACACCTGGCAACAGAGACAAGAACGCTTTCTTTGACTGGTCTATTTTGAACTTCTTCAAAATTTTGCCAAGGTATATACTTTGTGAAAGTCCTATTAAGCGTCTCGATCTATATATCCCTATAGATCTTGATGCCCAATATATAAGTAGCTTCACTGAGGTCTTTCATTGAAAATTTCTTATTCATGTATCCTTTTATGCCATCCAGAAATTCTATATCATTTCCAATCAACAATATGTCATCCACATATACTATCAGAAATGCTACAGAGCTCCCACTCACTTTCTTCTAAATACAGGCTTCACCGTAAGTCTGTATAAAACCATATGCTTTTATCACCTCATCAAAGCGTATATTCCAATTCCGAGATGCTTGCACTAGTCCATAGATGGATCGCTGGAGCTTGCACACTTTGTTAGCACCTTTAGAATCGACAAACCTTCTGGTTGCATCATATACAACTCTTCTTTAAGAAATCCATTAAGGAATGCAGTTTTGACGTCCATTTGCCAAATCTCATAAAAAATGCGGCAATTGCTAACATGATTCGGACTGACTTAAGCATCACTATGGGTGAGAAGTTCTCATCATAGTCAACCCCTTGAACTTGTCGAGAACCTTTTGCGACAAGTCGAGCTTTATAGATGGTCACATTACCATCAGCGTCTATCTTCTTCTTGAAGATCCATTTATTCTCAATGACTTGCCGATCAATGGGCAAACCCATCAAAGTCCACACTTTGTTATCATACACGGATCCTATCTTAGATTTCATGGCCTCAAGCCATTTATCGAAATCTGGGCTCACCATAGCTTCTTCATAGTTTGTAGGTTCGTCATGGTCTAGTAACATGACTTCCAGGATAGGATTACCGTACCACTCTGATGCGGAACATGCTCTTTTCGACCTACGAGGTCTAGTAGTAACTTGATCTAAAGTTTCATGATCAATATCATTAACTTCCTCTCTAGTTGGTGTAGGCATCACGGGAACGGATTTCTCTGATGTGCTATTTTCCAATTCGAGAGGAGGTACAATTACCTCATCAAGTTCTACTTTCCTCCCACTCACTTCTTTCGAGAGAAACTCCTTCTCTAGAAAGGTTCCATTCTTGGCAACAAAGATCTTGCCTTCGGATCTATGGTAGAAGGTGTACCCAAATGTTTCCATAGGGTATCCTATGAAGACGCACTTCTCCGATTTGGGTTCGAGCTTATCAGGCTGAAGCCTTTTGACATAAGCGTCGCATCCCCAAACTTTTAAGAAACGACAGCTTATGTTTGTTGCCAAACCACAGTTCATACGGTGTCATCTCAATGGATTTAGACAGTGCCCTATTTAATGTGAATGCGGTTGTCCCTAATGCATAACCCCAAAACGGTAATGGTAAATAGGTAAGAGACATCATAGAACGCACCATATCCAATAAAGTACAGTTTATGATGTTCGGACACACCATTACGCTGTGGTATTCCAGGTAGCGTGAGTTGTGAAACCATTCCACATTGTTTAAAATGAAGGCCAAACTCGTAAATCAAATATTCGCCTCAGCGATCAGATCGTAGAAACTTTATTTTCTTGTTACGATGATTCTCCACTTCACTCTGAAATTCTTTGAACTTTTCAAATGTTCCTGACTTGTGTTTCATCAAGTAGATATACCCATACCTACTTAAATCATCTGAGAAGGTGAGAAAATAACGATAACGATACCCGCCGCGAGCTTCAACACTCATCGGACCGCATACATCGATATGTATTATTTCCAATAAGTCATTAGCTCGCTCCATTGATCCACAGAATGGAGTTTTAGTCATCTTTCCCATAAGGCATGGTTCGCAAGTATCAAATGATTCATAATCAAGTGATTTCAAAAGCCCATCCGCATGGAGTTTCTTCATGTGCTTTACACCAATATGACCTAAACGGCAGTGCCACAAGTATGTTGCACTATCATTATCAACTTTGTATCTTTTGGCATCAATATTATGAATATGTGTATCACTACAATCGAGATTCAATAAACCATTTACATTAGGTGTATGACCATAGAACATTTTATTCATGTAAACAGAAAAAAAATATTCTGACTTAAATGAATAACCGTATTGCAATAAACATGATCAAATCATATTCATGCTCAACGCAAACACCAAATAATATTTATTTAGGTTCAACACTAATCCCGAAGGTAGAGGCAGTGTGCGATGGTGATTGTATCAACCTTGGAATTATTTCCAACACACATTGTCACCTCGCCCTTAACTAGTCTCTATTTATTCTGCAGCTCCTGTTTCGAGTTACTAATCTTAGCAACTCAACCAGTATCAAATACCCAGGGGCTACTACGAGTACTAGTAAGTTATACATCAATAACATGTATATCAAATATACCTTTGTTCACTTTGCCATCCTTCTCATCCGCCAAGTATTTGGGGCAATTCCGCTTCTAGTGACCATTCCTTTGCAGTAGAAGCACTCAGTTTCAGGCTTAGGTCCAGCTTTGGGCTTCTTCACGGGAGTGACAACTTGCTTGAACTTCTTCTTGAAGTTCCCTTTCTTTACCTTACCCTTTTGCTTGAAACTAGTGGTCATCAACACTTGATGCTCTTTCTTGATTTCTACCTTCGCCGATTTCAGCATCGCGAAGAGCTCGGGAATCGTTTTCATCATCCCTTGCATATTATAGTTCATCACGAAGTTCTAGCAGCTTAGTGATAGTGACTAGAGAACTCTGCCAATCACTATCTTATCTGGAAGATTAAATCCCACTTGATTCAAGTGATTGTAGTACCCAGACATTCAGAGCACATGCTCACTAGCTGAGCTATTCTCCTTCATCTTGTAGGCAAAGTACTTGTCAGAGGTATCATACCTCTCGACACGGGCATGAATTTGAAATACCAATTTTCAGCTCTTGGAACATCTCATATGCTCTATGGTGTTCAAAACATTTTTGAAGTCCTGGTTCTAAGACGTAAAGCATGGTGCACTAAACTATCAAGTAGTCATCATATCAAGCTTGCAAAATGTTCATAACGTCTGCATCTGCTCCTCCAACAAGTTTGTCACCTAGCGGTGCATCAAGGACATAATTCTTTTGTGCAGCAATGAGGATAATCCTCAGATCATGGACCAAGTCCGCATCATTGCTACTATCATCTTTCAACTTAGTTTTCTCTAGGAACATATCAAAAAATAATATAGGAGCTATATCACGAGCTATTGATCTACAACATAGATATGCAAAACTATCAAGACTAAGTTCATGATAAATTTTGTTCTATTAATCAAATTACTAATGAACTCCCACTTAAATAGACATCCCTCAAGTCAACTAACCCATATCCGATCATCACGTGAGATGAGGTAGTCATCAATGGTGAACATCTCTATGCTGATCATATCTACTATATGATTCGCGTTCGACCTTTCGGTCTCCAGTGTTCTGAGGCCATGTATGTACATGCTAGGCTTGTCAAGTTTAACCCAAGTATTATGCATGTGTAAAACTGTCTTACACCCATTTATGTGAACATAGAGTCTATCACACCCGATCATCACGTGGTGTCTCGAAACGGAGAACTGTAGCAACGGTGCATACTCCGGGAGAACACTTTTACCTTGAAATTTAGTGAAGGGGTCGTCTTATAATACCACCGTCGTTCTAAGCAAAATAAGATGCACAAAGGATAAACATCACATGCAATCAAAATATGTGACATGATATGGCCATCATCATCTTGTGCTTTTGATCTCCATCTCCAAAGCATCGTCATGATCTTCATCGTCACAGGCTCGACACCTTGATCTTCATCGTAGCGTCGTGGTTGGCTCGCCAACTATTGCTTCTACAACTATCGCTAACGCATAGTGATAAAGTAAAGCAATTACATGGCGTTTGCATTTCATACAATAAAGAGACAACCATAAGGCTCCTGCCGGTTGTCAGATATCTTACAAAACATGATCATATCATACAATAGCGTTTATCACATCATGTCTTGACCATATCACATCACAACATGCCCTGCAGAAACAAGTTAGACGTCCTCTACTTTTTTGTTGCAAGTTTTACGTGGCTGCTACGAGCTTCTAGAAAGAACTGTTCTTACCTACGCACAAAACCACAATGGTGTTTCGTCAAGTTTGTTATTTTAACCTTCTTCAAGGACCGGCCGCAGTCAAATTTGATTCAACTAAAGTAGGAGAAACAGACACCCGCCAACCACCTTTATGCAAAACTAGTTGCATGTTAGTCGGTGGAACTGGTCTCATGTGCGTGGACATGTAAGGTTGGTCCTGACCGCTTCATCCCACAATACCGCTGAATCAAAATAAGACGTTGGTGGTAAGCAGTATGACTATCACCGCCCATAACTCTTTGTGTTCTACTCGTGCATATCATCTACGCATAGACCTGGCTCATGATGCCTCTATTGGGAAATGTTGCATGGAAAACAAAAAATTTCTACGCACACACAAGATCTATCCATGGAGATGCATAGCAATGAGAGGGGAGAGTGTGTCTATGTAACCTCGTAGACTGTAAGCGGAAGCGTTTAACAACGCAGTTGATGTAGTCATACTCTTCGCGATCCGGTCATGATCCAACCGATCTAGTGCCGAACGGACGACACCTCCGAGTTTAGCACACGTGTGGCTCGATGATGTCTCCTCCTTCTTGATTCATCAAGCAAGAGAGGAGAAGTAGATGGGATCACAACCAACACGACGGCATAGTGGTGATGGTGGTGGTGGAGTATCAACAGCGCTTCGCTAAGCGTCGCTGGGACGAGGCGGTGGAACTACGGAGTAACAGGAGAGAGGGGGCGCCAAGGGCTTGGTGTGTTATCTTGGGGCGCCCCCTCCCCTCTATATATAGGTGGAGGGGCGTGGGAAACATGTAACACCCCGTATGTAACCTGCCATATTTGTATTCCAACTCTTGCCATTTCCGGCATTAAGTTATGATATTTCCTCGGTGTCGGGTTTTTGTATTCGTGTTGTTTTGTCTTTGTCATGCATCTCATATCATGTTATCATGTGCATCGCATTTGCATACGTGTTTGTCTCATGCATCCGACCATTTTCCCCGGTGTTCGTTTTGCATTCTGGCACTCCTATGTCATCCGGTGTCCCTTTCTACCTCTTTTCGTGTGCGGGTGTTAAACATTCTCGGATTGGAACGAGACTTGCCAAGCGGCCTTGGTTTACTACCGGTAGACCGCCTGTCAAGTTTCGTGCCATTTGGACTTTGTTTGATACTCCAACGGTTAACCGAGGAACCGAAAAGGCCTCGTGTGTGTTGCAGCCCAACACGCCTCCAAAGTGACCCAAAACCCACCTAAACCTCCTCCATCATCTCGGGCGTTCGATCACGATCGCGTGGCCGAAAACCGTGCTCAATTTGGAGCCTCCTAGCTCCCTCTACCTATAAATATAGCCCCTCTCCGAAAATCTCGGATCCCCTTCCACCCTAACCCTAAAAATTCGTCTCTCCGCGTGCTGGACGTGTCCGTCCCGCGCCGGACACCTCGCCACCGCCGTCCGCGTCCAACCGGGAGACGCCACATGGCCGCCGCTGCCCTCTCCGCCGCCGGCCCGGGCGGCCCGAACCGGGGCCCCCGAAGCCCATCGCGCGCCCCGCTGCCTGGGAGCCCCGCCGCCCGGATCCCGCGCGCCGGCCGGCTCCTCCCTGTCGCGGATCCGCCGCCCTGCCGCCGTCCAAGGTCGCCGCCGGCGCCACCGCTCGTCGCCTCGCCTGCTCGCCGCCGCACGCATCCGACCTCGCCAGCCCGCGCCTCGGCTTTCGTGCCGCGCCCTTCACCGCCCAGCGCCGCTCGCTGCCGCGTCGCCGGAACCGCCCTCCGCCGCCATCTTCCACGTCTCCGGTGATCCCCTCCGTTGAACCTCGAGTTCCGCGCCGCTACAGTACCCCGATCCGGATCCAGATCTGGAAACTAGGGTTGACTTTTGCCCTAACCCTAGCATTTTTATGCATTTTTCATCATGCTATAACTCTGCATCTGTGGCTCCGTTTTGGGCGTGTAGGATATCAAATTGTTCGTCTCGACGAGTACTTCATTTCATCTCATTGCATCATGTTCATTTGAGATAATCTTGATGCCCGAAACGCTATTGCAAGAGTGCTAGTTTATATTAGTTTCAGATTCTTATCAGCAATTGGACTTTTGTCATTTTTGCCATGATTGATGTGTGCCTCCTATGAACTTGAGCCCTACATGAGTTTTGAAGTATGTCATGCCATCTTTATAGGGGTATATGCCATGTATTTTTGTGATCTCTGTGGTGACTAGCACAAGCATGCAAAGTAGCTCTCATAATGTTGCTGATTTCAGGGACTTAGAAATATTCTAAGTCATTGCCCTGATAATATTTTTATGCCATGTGTTCTTGTTGCTACAGAGTGATTCATGCCTCTTTTGAGCATGATCAATAAGGATGTTTTGTAGATATTGTTGTGATCTATCCATCCATGTATTTGTTTGCAATTATGGAGCACCCTAGCTTTAGTCATTCGAGCTCTACTTTTGCTATAAAATGTTCCTGGCAGAATGTTTACGTGTTAAGCATTTTTGCCGAGGTTGTTGTAGTTGATCCGTGCATGCTATGAGGTTGTATCTTGCCATGTCTAGCTTCTATGCCATGTCTATTTGCTGGGTGTATGCTTAGTTTTTCATGTAATGCTTTGTGGTGAGTGCATCGAGCTCGTAAACATGCCTACTTAATATCTGTTTTGACATGTTCCAGTTTTCTGCTAAGTCTGAATCTGTTAACGATAATTGCTATGTTCACATGGATGCCATTGTATTTTCTGATCCCTTTTGGCTTATGGTCAGTAAGGGACTTTTGTTGTATGCTTTGAGTAGCTTCATGCCATGCCTTGCTTTGCCATGATATGTTTCTTATCATGTTGTTATCATGCTCTAAACATTGCTTCCTGATGTTAAATTCATGGCAGGTTGTTATTTTCACTAAGTCTGTAACCTGATATCTTTTGCACTTTTGACATGCTTGTTTGAACCTGCTATTGTGTGAATTAGCCATAGCTCAGTGTTCATCTTTTGTCAAGCATCTTGAGTGGATCCCTGCCATGTATTTTGTTGTTATGTTAGAGTGCAGTAGCTTGTTGTTCTTGATGCATTTAGAGGGCCTCGTGCTGTTAATCGCAGATCGGTGCCATATTTGTTTTGCTTGTCATTTCCAAACCATGCATCCGATTCCGGTGATCTTTATATCGATTTCGACCGAAATCAACCCCTCTTTCTAGTGGCACTCTTGGTTTTCCAAGTTTAGGCCAGGTTCAATCTTTCCCTTCCAAGACATGCATATGCATCACATATCCCATCGCGCATATCATGAATGTTTTGCATCATGTTGTTTGTGCATTGCACGTGGTTGATTGTGTCTCCCTTTGCTTGTGCTCTTGCTTTGGGTAGAGATGGGAGACGAGTACGTGATCGAGGAGCCCGTTGAGTACGTTTACGAGGACCAAGCTAACGTCAACTCGGAGAACTTTGTAGGCAAGGTGATCATACCCTCGAAATCACTTCTATCTTTGCTTGCTAGATGCTCGCTCTTTTGCTATGCCTATGATACGATACCTACCACTTGCTTATCATGCCTCCCATATTGCCATGTCAAACCTCTAACCCACCTTGTCCTAGCAAACCGTTGTTTGGCTATGTTACCGCTTTGCTCAGCCCCTCTTATAGCGTTGCTAGTTGTAGGTGAAGATTGGAGTTTGTTCCTTGTTGGAACATGTTTATTGTTGGGATATCACTATTATATCTTGTCTACTCTAATGCATCTATACACTTGGTAAAGGGTGGAAGGCTCGGCCTTATGCCTGGTGTTTTGTTCCACTCTTGCCGCCCTAGTTTCCGTCATACTGGTGTTATGTTCCTTGATTTTGCGTTCCTTACACGGTTGGGTTATAATGGGAACCCCTTGACAGTTCACCTTGAATAAAACTCCTCCAGAAATGCCCAACATTGGTTTTACCATTTGCCACCTAGCCTCTTTTCCCTTGGGTTTCCGGAGCCCGAGGGTCATCTTTATTTAAACCCCCTGGGCCAATGCTCCTTTGAGTGTTGGTCCAAACTAGAGCCCTTTGCAGCACCCCCTCGGGGAAACTCGAGGTTTGGTTTTAGTTGTATGGAGCACTCATCTGAGTGTGCCCTGAGAACGAGATATGTGCAGCTCCTATCGGGATTTGTCGGCACATTCGGGTGGCTTTGCTGGTTTAGTTTTACCATTGTCGAGATGTCTTGTAACCAGGATTCCGAGTCTGATCGGATTGTCTTGGGAGAAGGAATATCCTTCATTGACTGTGAGAGCTTGTGATGGGCTAAGTTGGGACACCCCTGCAGGGATTTGATCTTTCGAAAGTCATGCCCGCGGTTATGGGCAGATGGGAATTTGTTAATGTCCGGTTGTAGTAAACCTTAAACTTAACTTAATTAAAATGAATCAACAGAGTGTGTGGCCTTGATGGTCTCTTTTCGACGGAGTCTGGGAAGAGAACACGGTCTCGTGTTATGCTTGAACGTAGGTTGTTCTAGGATCACTTCTTGATCATAGTTGTTCGATCGTGCCTTTGCCTTCTCTTCTCGCTCTCATTTGCGTATGTTAGCCACCATATATGCTAGTGCTTGCTGTAGCTCCACCTCATACCTTTTACCCTTCCTATAAGCTTAAATAGTCTTGATCACGAGAGTGTGAGATTGCTGAGTCCCCATGACTCACAGATTCCTTCAAAACCAGATGCAGGGTCCGATGATACCGCTCCAGGAGATTCGACTGAGCTAAAGTGGGAGTTCGATGAGGACTCAGGACGATACTATGTTTCCTTTCCAGACGATCAGTAGTGGAGCCCAGTTGGGGCGATCGGGGACTTTGTCGCATTTGGGGTTGTTCTTTATTTTGGTTCCGTAGTCGGACCTTGCTTGTATCTGGATGAATGTAATGATATTTATGCTATTGTGTGACGTGGCGAGTGTAAGCCAACTATGTACCTCTTTTCCTTATTCATTCCATGGGTTGTTGTGAAGATTACCTCACTTGCAACATTGCTTACAATGTGGTTATGCCTCTAAGTCGTGCTTCGACACGTGGGAGATATAGTCGCATCGTGGGCGTTACAAAACAGCCCCTCCAAGCCCTAGGGAGCAGCTAAGGGGGGGAGGACTTGGACTCCAAATCCAATCCTATTCCTACTAGGACTCCTTCCTTTTTTGCCTTCCCTGGCCACATGGGCTTTTGAGGACTTGGTGCGCCTAGCCCAATAAGGCCAGGGCACCTCCCCATTGCCCATGCTAGCCCTTGGGTCTTGGTGGACCCACTTGTGGACTTCCGGACCCCTTTAGAATCCTCCGAAACATTCTACAAGCTTCCCGGTATAATACCAAAAAAACTGCACTTTTTTCCGGAACCCAAAATATGACTTCCCATATATAAATCTTTACCTCTCGACCATTCCAAGACTCCTCATGACGTCCGGGATCTCATCCGGGACTCCAAACAACAATTTGTTGCCACTCATCAAATATCCCAATACTACTCTAGCGTCAACAAACGTTAATCGTGCGACCCTGCAGGTTCGGGAATTATGTAGTCATGACCGAGACACCTCTCCGGTCAATAACCAATAGCGGTACCTGGATGCCCATATTGATTCCTACATATTCCATGAAGATCTTTTATCGATTGAACCTTTATGACGACATACATAATTCCTTTGTCTGTCGGTATGTTACTTGCCCGAGATTCGATCGTCGGTATCTCTATATATAGTTCAATCTCGTTACCAGCAAGTCTCTTTACTCGTTCCATAATACATCACCTCGAGACTAACTCCTTAGTCATTTGCTTGTAAGCTTATGATGTGTATTACCGAGAGGGCCCAGAGATACCTCTCCGATACTCAGAGTGACAAATCCTAATCTCGATCTATGCAAACTCAACAAACACCTTCGGAGATACCTGTAGAGCATCTTTATGATCACCTAGTTATGTTGTCACGTTTGATAGCACACAAGGTATTCCTTCGGTATTCGGGAGTTGCATAATCTCATAGTCGAAGGAATATGTATTTGACATGAAGAAAGCAATAGCAATAAACTGAACGATCATTATGCTATGCTAACAGATGGGTCTTGCCCATCACATCATTCGCCTAATGATGTGATCCTGTTATCAAATGACAACACATGTCTATGGTTAGGAAACCTTAACCATCTTTGATCAACGAGCTAGTTTAGTAGAGGCTTACTAGGGACACGGTATTTGTTTATGTACTCACACATGTATTTATATTTCTGATCAATACAATTATAGCATGAATAATAAAAATTTATCATGAATAAGGAAATATAAAATAACAACTTTATTATTGCCTCTAGGGCATATTTCCTTCAATTTTTTTATTACCAAAAAAACATTTGCTGGCATTGGATGAGCAAGCATGCCAGAGTTATGATGAATTTAGTGCTCACACTGGACTAGTGATACGTTAGCACAATGTAGGATGCTGCTGATGTGTCCTCCAATGCCACCACTACATTTTAGCAATGGCGCCATATTAGTTGCATCGTGTGTCTATGCGAGCAAGGCTGTTTTTGGCATGCCATAGCTAGGCTTTTCTCCACTAGTGCTTCAAAAAACAACTTTTAGTCATGATTTTTTTGCAAATGAAACTCAAACTATGATTCATGGTCGAAAGGTCATGTACCTTTTGAATGTGCTTATGAGTGGCCTTAACGGGTTTACGGGACCTTCTTCCTAACCATTTGATACATCTTCCTCATCCAGAACAAAACTCCCACACATACATGCATAATAGAGGGGATTGACAACCCCTGGGGATTGTCATCCCGGTGGCTGCTAAGGACGTTTACTTTTGTAAAATAACTAAGGGTGCGTCCATTTCTAAGACCAAAGACTCCTTAAATTGATATCACCACATCTTTCTTGTTGGACCAAAATGATCCCCAATCTGTGAGTTCATTAACAAGCATCTACGTGTCATCATGTACATTGGCTAAACTATCTAAGAGATTATATAGAAATATGTACTTTGGCTAAAAAGATAAAAGGGAAACCTGCCAATCAGTACAACTAGACATAACACCTAGGAGTGAGACTAGTTGACTTGGTTGAGTGGGTGGGTGTGCATATTCATCGCCTAGACTTAAGTGTTCTTGACATGATAGTCACTTGTCACTGCCACCTCTAGCCTTATCCTCCCTTCCTAATAAACCACCACCCAAACATAAGTCATCATGTCCTACCTCTTTGTCCTCCCATCCTCTATCCACTACTAGAGACTAGCTAGTAATCAGGCTAAGCCCCAACACTAGTTGATTAGGGCGTTGGCAGGGAGGTCTTTCCTGCGGTAGCCTTCAGCATTGTGATGCAATCTATGAATGGTGGCTTGCGGCAGAAGGCATGACTATGCAACGACGGTGGATTTTATAGTCGGGTCGCAGTCTCTAGTGGTGACTCGATGTCCATGATCTTGTATGCAGGTATGTGGGCAACAAAGTTCGCTTGCTTCATGATAATATGGTGGTTCTCTGCTCAAGCGCGCAGGTGACGGTGTGTTCATGCGCTACTAGGCGATTGCCACAACAAGACGAGGGGGGGTCTAGATTTTCATATCCGGCGGCAACAATGAGTATGTTTTGTGGATTAATTTTGCCGCCAAGGAGGAGAACGATGCAAGATTGCCAGAGCATCTCAAATTGGGATTTTAGTGGTCTTAGTGACCTTCCAACATGCTTAATATTTGTCACAATGTGCAACAGCGACTGAGGGAGTCCTGGATTAGGGGGTCTCCGGACAGCCGAACTATCTCCATTGGCCGGACTGTTAGACTATGAAGATACAAGATTGAAGACTTCGTCTTGTGTCCGGATGGGACTCTACTTGGTGTGGAAGGCAAGCTAGGAAATACCTATATGGATATCTCCTCCTTTGTAATCGACCTTGTGTAACCCTAACCCTCTCTGCTGCCTATATAAACCGAAGGGTTTTAGTCCGTAGGACAACAATCACAACATACAATCATACCACATGCTAGCTTCTAGGGTTTAGCCTCTCTGATCTCGTGGTAGATCTACTCTTGTACTACCCATATCATCAATATTAATCAAGCAGGACATAGGGTTTTACCTCCATCAAGAGGGCCCAAACCTGGGCAAAACTTCGTGTCCCCTGCCTCCTGTTACCATCCGGCCTAGACGCACAGTTCGGGACCCCCTACCCGAGATCCGCCGGTTTTGACACCGACATTGGTGCTTTCATTGAGAGTTCCTCTGTGTCGTCGCCGTTAGGCTTGATGGCTCCTACTATCATCGATAGCGATGCGGTCCAGGGTGAGACTTTTCTCCCCGGACAGATCTTCGTATTCGGTGACTTTGCACTGTGGGCTGATTCGCTTGGCCATCTGGAGCAGATTCAAAGCTACGCCCCTGGCCATCAGTTCAGATTTGGAAGTTTGAACTACACGGCCGACATCCGCGGAGACTTGATCTTCGAGGGATTCGAGCCACAGCCGGGCGCGCCGCACTATCGCAATGGGTATGACCTAGCTCAGCCGTCGAACAGTAACCCAGAAGCCGAGCCCACATCAGCTCCGACCTTTAGTTCGGAGCCAACTACTCCAATCGAGGACGGGTGGCTAGACACCGCCTCAGGGGTTGCAGTCTCAACGGCGATCGAGCCGAACACCAGCATAATCCTCTGCATAGCCCGTGACTCCAAGGTGTCAGGCTCTTTTTCTGACTCCGAATCGCCCGCGCCCCCGCCAATCAAATCCGATTGGGCACCGATCATGGAATTCACTACCGCGGATATCTTTCAGCACTCGCCCTTCGACGACATTCTGAATTCACTAAGGTCTCTCTCTTTGTCAGGAGAGCCCTGGCCAGATTATGGCCAATAGGATTGGGATTCGGACGACGAAGAAATTCAACGTCCACCCACCACCCACTTAATAGCCACTGTCGATGACTCAACCGACATGCTCGACTTCGACTCCGAAGACATCGACGGTATGGACGACGATGCGGGAGGCGAAGAGGAACCACCGCCTACAGGGCGCTAGACGTCCACTTCATCATATGACGTATGCATGGTGGACACACCAAAAGAAGACGACGGCAAGGAACGAAAGGACGCACCGAAGGCTTGTTCCCTCGAGAAGCAGTCAAAGCGGCGGCGCAAGTGCCTCCCCAAATCCCGCCTCGGCAGAAATAACGATCATACAGACCCAGCATTGGAGCAGGGCGAACCACTGCCGGACCATGGCAATACGGAGAATCAAACCGAACAAACCAATTCTGTCAAAGATAATAGTCCGGATGACATAACACCGGACAGGCACCCGGAGCAGCAGAATGCCCGTCAAAGGCTTGTTGCCACCGCGAGGAGTCTGAAAAAGCAAAAGCAAAAGCTCAAGGCTGCGTAAGACACACTCCAAATCAGATGGAGTAAAGTACTCAACACAGCAGCGAGGTACGGCGACAATCGCCCCACCAAGAGCTACCCAAAGCGGAAGTTGCTACCTGAATTCGACGAGGAGGCTTCAGACCCCCCACAACCAAAAATCAAAATAGCCACCTGGCCGGATAGACGACCTCACGGCCAACATCGAGCGGCAAACAACGCCATTGACAAGCCAATACGCAATCCACGCGAGGGCTCGCACCAAAAGGACGACGCAACCAGATCCATCTATGGACCACGCAAGTGCGCCCCAGCATACAACATAACACAACAAACATCCGAACATCACGGTACACCCAGATACAGGGGTGCCGCACACCCCCTATGTTTCACCGATGAGGTGCTGGACCATGAATTTCCAGAGGGATTCAAACCCGTAAACATAGAGGCATACGACGGAACAACAGACCCTGGGGTCTGGATTGAGGATTATATCCTCCATATCCATATGGCTCGAGGAGATGATCTCCACGCCATCAAGTACCTACCCCTCAAGCTCAAAGGGCCAGCTCATCACTGGCTTAAAGGCCTCCCCGAAAACTCCATAGGAAGCTGGGAAGAGCTCGAAGACGCTTTTCGGGCAAACTTTCAAGGAACTTATGTCCGACCTATGGACGCGGACGATTTGAGCCATATAACTCAACAACCCGGAGAATCAGCCCGAAAACTTTGGAACAGGTTTCTTACTAAAAAGAACCAAATTGTCGATTGTCCAGACGCCGAAGCCCTGGCAGCTTTTAAGCATAGCGTCCGTGACGAATGGCTCGCCAGATACCTCAGCCAAGAAAAGCCGAGAATAATGGCAGCATTAACAAGCCTCATGACCCGCTTTTGCGTGGGTGAGGACAGCTGGCTAGCCAGATGCAGCACCAGCGACCCCAGTACATCTGAAGCTAGAGATGGAAACAGGAAATCACGGTGCAACAACAGTAACAAACGCCGGAACAAAGAAGACAGCACGAAGAGCACGGCAGTAAACGCCGGATTCAAAAGCTCTCGGCCAGGTCAGCAAAAGCCGCCCTCTAAAGGCGCCAGAGACGAACTGTCCAGCCTAAACAAAATTCTGGACCAAATATGTCAGATCCATAGCACCCCTGGTAAACCTGCTAATCATACCCACAAAGAATGTTGGGTCTTCAAGCGGTCCGGTAAGCTCAACGCCGTACACAAAGGGGAGGATACACCAAGCGAGGACGAGGATGAGCCTCTCAAGCAAGACACTGGGGAACAAAAGAAATTTCCACCAGAAGTCAAAACAGTAAATGTGTTACACGTGATCAAGGGAAGAAACAAAACGGCACTCCCAGAAAAATATGCCCAAGGGCCTATCACCGCGGAGTCCTGCCACTGGTCGTCTCAACCGATCACTTTCGACCATCGTGGTTACTCAGCAAGTATCCGGCGTGCAGGACGGGCTGCCCTGGTATTAGACCCAATAATTGACGGACATCACTTCACACGAGTCCTGATGTACGGTGGCAGCAGTCTAAACCTGATATATCAGGATACAATCCGCGAAATGGGGATAGACCCAACAAAAATTTGCCATAGCAATACTACCTTTAAAGGAGTAACCCCAGGCCCAGGGGCTCATAGCACGGGCTCCCTACTACTAAAAGTTATACTTGGCTCCCGCGATAATTCCGTAGCGAACATTTAACCTTCCACATCGCTCCGTTCCAAAGTGGCTATCAAGCACTACTCGGACGCGAAGCTTTCACTCGCTTTAATGCAATACCGCACTACGCTTCCCTCACACTCAAGATGCCCGGACCACGTGGCATCATTACAGTAAATGGAAGTATTAAGCGATCTTTGCGCGCCAAAGAGAGTGCGGCTGCCTTGGCAGCCGCACACTAAAAACGGCCTCACCAACTAAAGCATTTAACAGGTCGTCAAGACCTTGGACGCGGTTAGACGAGTCCGGCACAGGTATATGTAATTCATACCGGATCAATGGTCACACCCCTATACAAGGGGCTCAACGCGCGCAGACAAGTGGCAATTTTTACTCATCTTGAATTATACTTGGTTCCTTGAAAAACTATCCTTTTGCACGACAACTTTTTCACCTAAGTTCCTCTCTTTTACAGATGATCATCATGCTACACCCGTCCAGGATACGGCACAACGGAGATACAGGCGCAGACGTGCAGCAGGGACCCGCTCCAAGGATTCTTTTTAGATTAAGACCCTGCGTAAACCTTTTTTACTGTCTCTTGTTGATACATATCCACCAAATTCTCAGCACAGTTGAGAAGGATGCTGACGTCTTGGCATGTGGCCACGTCAGAATAATGCACGTACCTGGACACAAGGGGCTTCTTACGAAGGGCACTATTTAGGCCCGGTTTATACCATAAAGACCGAATACCTTAGGGAGTGTTCGGCGTCGTGAGTTTGGCCTTATATGCATCAGCTCCGAATCATTGTCTTTGGTCAAATGTTGGGTTTGCCCGGCTCCTGTGTTTTGGTGCCTTACGTTCCACTTTACCGGCAAAGGTAGCAATAGGAGAACTACTGCGATTGTGCCCTGGTTCATCCGGGCGAGCACCTCAGTAGAGAAAGCCGAAAACTAACTGTCATGATATAGCGTGAGACTGGTCAACCACTCGGTGACCTATAGGAATGTTAGAATTCATCCGCCTTAACGAAGGGCCACTTTCCGGCCAGGCATGTACGCACCCCGCGATCGGGAGAGTGCGGAGCCTCCAGGGGCTATCTAGTAGCCCCACTGTCAAACTCCTATGGCTAAGTGAAAGTGTTAAAGCATTATAGTCCGGTTGCCTCGCTCGCTACGCTATCACCTCTTTAATAGGACCAAGACGTTGGGTTAAGTGTGAACACGTGTTTTTTGCGAGCACCCCCGCATTCTATGCGTGGGGGTTGAAGCCGACGGCCGCAATCTTTCAGGTTATACACAGGTATACATAAACGGCCGCACAGGAGGCATCATACTACTTTCAGGCAAAAGTATAAAAATAACCTTATAAAAATTCATAAAAGCATTGTGTTTACAATGAGATTACATATCACTCAAATATAATATTTTTCGAGCACTGGGCCTCTATCAAACGAGCACCCTCAAGAACCTCCTCGAAATAGTGCTCGGCAGCCACCCGGCCTATGGCCGAACCCTGCGCCGCAACAGTGGTAGCGTCCATCTCCGCCCAGTATGCTTTAACACGGGCAAGGGCCATCCGCGAGCCTTCTATGCACGCCGACCTCTTCATCGCACTAATGCGCGGCACCGCATCAAGGAACTGTTGCACTAAGCTGAAATAGTTGTTCGGCTTTGGCCTTTCCGGCCATAACTGATCCACAACAGACCTCATGGCGAGTCCGGACAACCTATTCAGTTCGGCCCATTCGGCTAGCTGGTCAGTCAGTGAAAGCGGACGCTCTGGAACGTGGAATTGCGCCCAGAACAGCTTGTCCACTTCACGATCTGTTTGACCTTGGAAGTACTTGGCCGCATCGGCAGCGCTCGCCGCCAAATCCATATACGCATCTGCCGAACTCCGCAGCCGATCCAGAGGGGCATACCGTGGATCTCCGAACTTCCTCCGTAACATGAAGGGTTTCCCAGCCGCAATATCCCCGGCTTCCCGCAGCTCCTCCTTCTTCGCTCTCATAGCAGAACGGGCGTCTTTGTCCGCCGTCGCGGCCTTCTCAAGGTCCATTGCCTTCGCTCGGTTTTCTTTCTCAAGAACCCGACAACGGTCGGCAGTGTATTTTAATTCTACGGTCATCTTGGCCATCTTAGCCATCTTCTCCTGGCTCTCGCAATGTGCGGCCTTCTCAGCTTTCAACTCTTCGGCCGCCTTCAAAGTAGCCACATTACTAATCCTCGCTTGTTCCTTGGCTCGAGCAAGTTCCGCCCGCAAGGCTTCCACGGTGGCAGCTCCATCTGCAGTCACAACATATTAAAGATACTGGCATTATGCTGCTCTTACTATGTGGCGTTCACCGGATAATAACACTTACCTTGTGCCTCGTCAAGCCTCTTGGTAACAAGCTCGATGTCGGCGTCTGCCGCATCCAGTTGCCGTTTTAATTTGGCAAACTCACTAGTCCGGCTAGCCACCGGAGCTTCCACCACCTGCACATAGGGGCAGTCTGGTTATTGCCTGGGAATATGATCCTCTGTTCGCCGCCGTTCTCGACGACAACCAGAGTCTCAGGGGCTACTATCTACACAGGGAACACCTAACATGTGCAGTACTATCACATATTATCTCACGTACCTCAAAGCCCGTCAGTAGACTCATAAAGGCTTCATGTAATTCGCTTTCGGCGGACGAGATTCTCTCCATCACCGTACCCATCAGCATACGGTGTTCTTCTAAGATGGCCGCTCGCCCCACCAACTCCCTCAGAACGTCCGACTGCACACCAGGCGGTGCCGGACTCTTTTGTATGCTCTCTTTGGGAGCCGGACACTGGGGACTTCGGGGGTCTACGGGATTACCTTCTGGCCTCACCGGATCCGGAGAGGCCCTCCGTGATGACACTTCGGGGTCTCCCGCTTCTGGAGCGGAGGAGTTTGAGGGAGGCGTTTCGCTCCCCATCATCTCTGGAAGAAGATCCCCCGAAGACGAGCTCATTTGAGAGGGGCTAAGGCCCGAATTGCAAGATATATGCGGTGGTTATTTTCTCAGAGGAAAAAGATAGCATACCTTTACTATTAAAGTACTTTGGATCACTTACGACTCGTTGGAGGGCTGATCCCCCCGCGGACTTTGTGTGGCAAAAGCACCCCCCGAGGCAGGACCCTCTGTGGGAGACTTCTTCTCTCGTTTGGAGGCCTCGGCTTCCGGATCCTCGGAAGCAGTCCTTTTCCTCCCCCGGTCGTCCTCCTTCGTGGAGACGCTCGTTCCCTCAGTTGGAACGGGCGGCGATGGGGTCCCGCGTCCGCCCATATTATCCCCCCCCCCCCCAGTATCTTCCTTCAAGGGCTCCGGGCAAGGTGCGACCTCGAGCATCTTTTCTAATACCGGATTTTCCAAACCCTTGAGGTGGGGGGCCAAACACCAAATCATCTTCGCCTTTGTTAGCCAGTCCTGGTCAAAAAAGAGAACTCTTGGAAATAACTTCGAATAAAAGACAGTGTGTTCGGCTAGAGGGTTTCTTACTTGTTTGGCGGCGCGGTTACTGCTCAGGCCCGCGTCCTCGGTAATATCCGGACATTCTACTTGAGGTCCGAAGAATGACTTGTACATCTCCTCGTGCGTCAGGCCGAGGAAACTTTGAATGACACGTGGTCCCTCTGGGTTGAACTCCCACAAGCGAAGGGGTCGGCGTTTGCAAGACTGGACTTGACGAACCAGCATAACTTGTATTACCGCAACCAAATTAAAATCTCCCTCGAAGAGATCTCGGATGCGGCTTTGCAGAATAGGCACGTCCTTGGCTGGACCCCAACTCAGACCCCTGCTAATCCATGACATCAGTTGTGGTGGGGGCCCGAGCGGAAAGCGGGGGCAGCCGCCCACTTGGCACTTCTGGAAGCCGTGTAAAACCACTCCCGTTGCCATAATTCGGACACCTCTGGAAAGACACCTTTCGGCCATGGAGCTCCTGCCATCTTGCCTATTGATGCACCTCCGCACGCTACATGTTGCCCCTCGATCATCTTCGGCTTTACTTCAAAGGTCTTGAGCCACAGGCCGAAGTGAGGGGTAACGCGGAGGAAGGCCTCACACACGACAATAAATGTCGTGATATGGAGAAAGGAGTCCGGAGCTAGATCGTGGAAATCTAGCTCGTAATAGAACATCAAGCCCCTGACGAAAGGATCCAGAGTGAGGCCTAGACCTCGGAGGAAGTGGGAGACGAACACAACGTTCTCGTTGGGTTCGGGAGTAGGGACGATCTGCCCTCGAGCAGGCAACTGATGCGAAACTTTGGCAGTCAGATATCTGGCCTCCCTCAACTTCTTAATGTCCTCTTCCGTAACGGAGGAGGGCATCCATCAGCCTTGAAGGCTGGATCCAGACATGGTTGAAGATCCGGATCACCTAACCTGGGATTTGGGTGTTAGAACTCGAGGCGGGGGGAGGGTTCGATTGAGCACGAGAGGGAAAAAGCGAAAACCTTGTCCCCTCATAAAGAGGGAGAATATCAAGCGTCCTCTCCATAGCCGTTTGGGACTTGCCTATAATCTAGGAGTTCTAGACACGGTTGGGTTACCCACGACCGCAGTAATGAGAATCCCGTAATTAGGGGAACACGATCTCTGCTTTGACAAGACGTGTCAAGAAACCGCCTCGCATTATGTGTGGAGCTGGTTAAAAGAAACGATTCGAATAATCACCGGGCCATGACATAACGTCATGCTGCCAAAGCAAGCCAGCAAATTAGATCTGCGGAAAAATTATTCTCTCTGCGGTGGAATGTGGAACTTATTTTGCAGGGTCGGACACTCTCCTCGTATTCAAGTTCTTCTGTGATGTATTCGGAGAAGGAACCCGCCTTGCAATGCCGAAGACAATACTGCGCACCGGACTCATCGTCATAGAAGACTGGTTCAGGGGCTACTGAGGGAGTCCTGGATTAGGGGGTCTCCGGACAGCCGGACTATCTCCATTGGTCGGACTGTTAGACTATGAAGATACAAGATTGAAGACTTCGTCTCGTGTCCGGATGGGACTCTACTTGGCGTGGAAGGCAAGCTAGGCAATACGTATATGGATATCTCCTCCTTTGTAACCGACCTTGTGTAACCCTAACCCTCTCCGGTGTCTATATAAACCAAAGGGTTTTAGTCCGTAGGACAACAATCACAACATACAATCATACCATAGGCTAGCTTCTAGGGTTTAGCCTCTCCGATCTCGTGGTAGATCTACTCTTGTACTACCCATATCATCAATATTAATCAAGCAGGACGTAGGGTTTTACCTCCATCAAGAGGGCCTGAACCTGGGTAAAACTTCGTGTCCCCTGCCTCCTGCTACCATCCGGCCTAGGCGCACAGTTCGGGACCCCCTACCCGAGATCCGCCGGTTTTGACACCGACAGCGACCTTCATTGTTCGGAGCCTTTGGTGGGACTAGTTCTTGTCGCGGGTAAACTGCCTACTTTTGTGAGCATGGTCTTCACTTGTGTGGCATCTCACGTCAAGACCATGCTACCCATGTATTTGCTGGGATCGTGGAAAGTGGTGGCACCAATACATGATGACATCGATTTGGTGGTGCTTCTCAAGTATCGGTCTCGAGCTCTGGGTGAAAACCCGAGGTCTGGCCCTAATTGGTTACATTTGGAAATGGTGATGTTTTTTGTGTCGTTTACTTGTCGAGGGCATTGCTCAGATTTGCTCGGACTTGATTTTTAGGGTGAAAACCCAACATCTAGCCTTCGATGGTTGCATCTGGCGACAATGATGCTTGAGCATCGTTTCCTTTCTGAAGATATTGTTGTTGGAGAACCTTTATCGTTGTGCATATGATTTCAAGAGATGGTTGCATGGTGTGCATATGGTCGTTGTTGTAGCTTGTTGATCATTGTTTTGATCAATTCAAAGTTTTTTTACTCCACCTAGGCATAGCTTTAGTATTGTATGACATTGCAATTTGTCGGTGTGATGCTTTATGTGTGTGCGCGCTAGTTGGTGTTGGTTGTCTGCATTTTAGTGATGCAGATGTCGGGTGCGTGCTCATTATCTTTGTATCCATGATGCTTTATTTTTTAGTTAATAGAATCCATCCTTTGTCGGAAAAATCTTAGACTCTATCTTTGTATCATGGTGGGAACCTCAAAAGATTTTCTTAAATTTGGTATAGCTTGAAGAGCTCAAACCCACCACCGGAACTATCGTTATGATGTAAGGGCATCTCGAACGCTGACCCTCGAACCGGAGATTGTATCCATCCATGGACTCGTGGGGACCAGTCCGCGGACATTGGTGTGGGAGCCGGCCATCCAACCATAGCCGCAAAATGTCCGGAGGCATTTCGATCAAAATTTAACAAAAATAAACAAATTTGATGCAAATTTAAACAAAGTGGACCAGTTTCATTCAAACTTGGATATTTTTTACTGAAAACCAAATGATTTTCATCTAAACCAAAGCACATGCATTACATTTTCAATATATCTCAACGAAACCCTATTCTAAAATAGTCTAAATGATCGTCGGCGCATGTTTCCTATGACATGCCTTCCCCATGTCCAACAGCTCACCGGCCGGTCATGAGCCCTGGAAAATGAAGCTCCCCTCCATGAAGTGGGCAATCAGCTAATTGGTTGACACCGATGAGCCCGCCAAGCTTAGCTTCACCGGGAGGGGGAGAGTAGTGGCTCCCGTGTTCTACTCTTCCTGGCTACCGCCAGTGGCCGCGGACATGTCGGCTTCATCGTCGTGGTGGCGGGCGCGGCCATCGTGGAGCTAGCGACGTCATCTGTGCCATCATAAAATTTTGTCACCGCCTCAACGATCTCTGCAAAGGTGGCTTCTTTCTCTGCCTGCAGGACGCGGTGCCGCCATCGCTCATAGCGGATGATATGTCCATTTTGCATCATGTTTACCTACTGTTATGTATAATGTTTTTCGTCATTATGTCACTTTATGATGCAATTCTAATGCCGCTCTTAATTTGCAAGAACTACATGAACAGGGAGATTGCCGGCAGCTGGAATTCTAAACCTAAAAGAGATATAGCAGAGATAGCTATTCTACGAAGCTCAATGACTTGAAACTTCACGCAGATTTTTTATTGAATATATAAAAAATATTGGAATGAACAAATACCAGAGGGAGGCCACTGCTTCCCACAAGGCAACAGGGCGCGCGGCGTGCCTACCCCCCAGGGCGCGCCTTGATGCCTTGTGGGGCCCACAGCTGGTCTCTAGTGCCCATCTTCTTCTATATGAAGTCTTTTGCCCTAGAAAAAATAATAAGAAGACTTTTGGGATGATGTGCCGCCGTCTCGAGGTGGAACTTGGGCATGAGCACTTTTGCTCTCCGTCGAAGCGATTCCGCCGGGGATACTTTCCTCTGGGAGGGTGAAGTCGAATCCATCGATATCACCAATGATCCTCTCATCATGGGAGGACCAATCAACATCAACATCTTCACCAGCACCATCTCCTCTCAAACCCTAGTTCATCTCCTGTATTCAATCTTTGTCCCAAAACCTCATATTGGTACATGTGGGTTGCTACTAGTGTTGATTACATCTTGTATTGATGATAGTTGGTTTATTTGGTAGAAGATTATATGTTCATATCCTCAATCATATTCAATACACCTCTGATCTTGAACATGAATATGATTTGTGAGTAGTTATTTTTGTTCTTGAGGACATGGGAGAAGTCTTGTTATAAGTAATCATGTGAAGTTGGTATTCATTTGATATTTTGATGATATGTATGTTGTTCTTCCTTTAGTGGTGTCATGTGAACGTCGACTACATGACACTTCATCATACTTGGGCCTAAGGGAAGGCATTGTGGATTAATAAGTAGATGATGGGTTGCGAGAGTGTCAAAAACTTAAACCCTAGTTTATGTGTTATTCCGAAAAGGGCTGATTTGGATCCATATGTTTTATGCTATGGTTAGATTTATATTAATTCTTCTTACATGGTTGTGGATGCTTACGAGAGAGGGTAATCATAACAGGGGTGCTTGTTCAAGTAAGAACAGCACCCTAGCACCGATCCACCCACATATCAAATTATCAAAATAGCAAACGTGAATCAACTAAACATGATGAACATGACTAGACAGTAATTCCCATGTGTCCTCCAGAATGATTTGCTTTATATAAGAGAACTTTCCGGCTTGTCCTTTGCTATAAAAAGGATTGGACCGCCTTGCTGCACCTTGGTTCCTATTGTTACTTGTTATGAATTGCCTTAATACCAAACTATCTATTACCACTACTTTCCGTACTTGCAGAGAATACCTTGCTGAAAATTGCTTATCATTTCCTTTTACTCCTCATTGGGTTTGACACTCTTACTTATCAAAAGGACTATGATTGATACCCTATACTTGTGGGTCATCATCAGATGTCATGGGCTGCATAGTAGGAGACAGGAGCAATGCCTCCTTCTCGTCCACGTCCATGTCTGACACAATGCTCGTGCCGGCGAGTTGCTCCTCCATGCGCCGGTGATCATCGAGGAGGCGGAGGTTGTACCTCTGGCCTGGGTCTGCCAGAACATGGCCTCCTGCTCTTCCAACACCGTGTCAGTGTAGTCCGCTCTACGCCCATGGTGATGCTAGCCGGATCGTCATCGACCGCCTCTTCCATTGGCTAGTCCATAGTGCTGGCCTATGGAGAGCTCGTTCATCTGTCGGCCTGCCAGCCGACCACAATGTCGGCGATCTCCTTCTTCTGTTCGTCCCAGAGGCTCTCCCATAGGGCTTTGGAGCTCAAGGCCACGGCGGGTGTGCCGCTGAGAGGAGATAGGGAGCGGAGGAGGTTGGATGCAGTTGTTGCCGGGCTTGGCATTTAAATAGCGGATGGATGCCAGGACAAGCGGTGAGGTGGTTAAGGGTGGCCGGCAGACAAACGGATGGTTGGTGTTCGCATGCAGCCGTCAGAGTAGGTTCCTCAGCAACCGCACATGTTTAATGGAGAGAGGCGGATGGATGCGTGTTGTTTGAATGTGGGGAGAGGGCGCATGCACCCGGAAGCGGCACGGGCGGCGCTATTCGTCGGCGTGTCGCTTCATTGCCAGCTCCAGCGAGAGGTCGCCTCCGCTCTAGGCCGGCATGAATACAACGCCGACCACTTCGGGTGGGAAAGGGCACGGGCGAGGGAGAGGGCTTTGGGTGGGCCAAGATTGTTGGATGTGTATCTGGCAGCTGTCCGGACACCCGCAAAGCCCCCCTCCCCCCTCCCGGTTTGCGGGAAAAGGGACATACGGGGCGGCCGGCGGTCGGATACAGGATTGTGTTGGATGGCAAACCATGTTTGAACCATGTTGTCCGTACGGACGGGGACGGTTTGAGGGGCCGCAGATGCCCTAATCGTTCTGAAGTACTGAAAACGCCAAATTCCGCATGTTGCGGTATTTCCATTCATTTATCTTAGAAAGGTCACGGCGTTTTGGCTCCCGGGCTCAGATGAGCCTGAGAATGAATAGTAAATTCATTTAAAATACTAAGCAACTCAAAAAATCAACTTTTTTATGAAAGATGCTTCGATGTTCGTGCCAAATTTCAAAGGATTTGAACATCCGAGTAGCTCTCAGCAATAAAGTCAAATTTGGGGTCTATGGAAGTTTTTACTGTTTACTAATGTTTGGACCTGATTTTTTTTTGCCAAGAGCTACTTAGATGTCTGAAGGCCCTTAAATTTAGCAGGAACATCACACACTCAAGCATCTTTTCACCAAAAAAATCATTTTTTTATTTTTCTAGTATTTATTTTGAATTTACTGTTCATAGGATGTACATGAGCTCGGGATCAGGATTGGATATTCGAATGGAATAACCCTAAGTTGATAAATCATGAATAGCAAATTTTGTGAGAATGAACTTCGAATGATGTAGTTAATCGATCGCTCGAGTTAGCCATCCCCAATCACTCTGAAGCCGATCTTTTTTATACAACAATGCCATCTGTCCGCATCACCACTCATATGGTTTTGCCCTATTTTGTCATCACTGAGGCAATAATAATGATTAATATTGTACACTACGTTTGTTCTTGTCCATGTTTCTTTTCTCTTCTTGTCTTTACTGTTGGATACAACTACTAATTTGTTTGTTCTGATTGCATCTGTGCACTGATGAGTTGTAGGCTACAACTTAACCAAAAAGATTCTCCCAAACAAACTTGAGTAGTGAAGCTAGCTTTCTAACTGAGTGAGCACTAATTTGTTCCTAGTGATGTCTCATCTGTTGGATTCCATTAGACGGCTATCCCAACTTAATTTGGTGAGTGAACTCGGTAAAAGAGAATAAGAAATTAGAATGATGTTTTTTATCAAACTCGCTTTCCCTCTTTCCCGTCTCGTTGCAACTATGAAAACGTTGTATTTCCGTTATCTCGGCAATGAAAAGGGGTAAGCCCGGTTCAAAAAAGAAGAAGTAATGATGGTTTCTTGTCCCTTTTTGACTCGGACACCATAGAACAATCGTTCTAAGTAGGCTAAAGTTGGAGTCCACTTGCAGGTTGTTCACGTGAAAATATTGAAGTTTGAATTTCTTCAAAAGAAATAGTTTGAATTTCCTCAAGCTATTGTCCATACATTTGATAATTTTATTTCCTTGTCTTATC
The DNA here is from genome assembly GCF_018294505.1 of Triticum aestivum. Classification (NCBI taxonomy): domain Eukaryota; kingdom Viridiplantae; phylum Streptophyta; class Magnoliopsida; order Poales; family Poaceae; genus Triticum; species Triticum aestivum. The sequence goes on along the minus strand of NC_057803.1, from coordinate 93,961,380 downwards.
ACTGAGGACTAAGAAACAATCACTGGTGTTTGCATTTGTTTAAGTTAGACTAACAACTTGAAGTCCCAAGCAACTTGCTCATGAACAGCTTTTTATCAGACTTGGGCCACTGTTAACCTAAGCAATAATTGAGAAACTACTTTTATTATCTAGGGAACTAGACAAACTCACCCGGATCATTGGAGGAGATCTACCTAGAGCATAACGCCTCCATGTAAAATATCACACAGAGTTTCACTTGTCATCACCATGTTGCTTTGGAATCTTCCATGTCAAAACAGCAATGAAAAACCAGCGGTCAACTTACTACTTAAATTTGGCGCCTCATCGGAAAGAGCCAGCATCGGCCGGCAGTCCTAGTTAACCACCAGTAGCAGCATACTAGCATCTACAAGCCAGACCATCACCTCCATTTTTCTAAGCCCAAACCTTGTCAAACTCCCTTGCCGATCGACATGTGGCTCCATGCAAGGCTCCGCAGAGATCCATTGGCCTCGTCCACGCTCCGAAGTACGTACGTACGTAGCCTACGCTGGGTGCCCGCCATTAGTTAAACGGCAACGCTAGCTAAGCCTAAGCTAGCTCCGGCCGGAGCCATCGCCGTCCATACTCCGGACGGCGACCGAGACATCTTCACGAGCAATACTACCAGATACCGCAGATACAGAGTTTTTACCGGATCGTACGTACGCAAGAGCCTATTTACATACGGCGCGAGCCTGCTATTGGCGCGCCGGCCGGCGAGAGCGACCGGGCTCCGGTGAGATGAGGTGAGGCGAGCGACTAATGGTGAGATCGGGTCTCCGCTCCCGAAAAGTGCTACGGTGTCTGTTGCGGCGCTAATCATGGCCTCAGGGGCGATGGCGACCCCGTTTGCTTCGGTCACGAAACGAAGTTTTGTTTGGGGGGATGGTGGCAATAGAGAAAGGCGCCGTGCTCTTGGCCCTTGCTCTGGCTGACTAAGCCTAGGAAGAAGCTCGAGAACTAAAATGGCTCTGATGTTGACGCGGGGTATGATAGTGCTTCTCCGGCGGCAGCTTGTGGACGTCATCTTGCGACAAGCTATTGGGAAGAACAATCTTAAATTAGTCCATGCCTGCTGCTCTCAAGGTTAAGCAGGATTGACTGAATTGCTAGGGTAAAGCTGGCCAACTATGGTAGTGCTACATATGGACATCTATAGGTGAAATCTCTTTTTGTAACACAGACGCACACACATCCTACCCCTACGAGTATCTCCGAGACGTCTCCTCACACTCAACGAACATAGCCGGAAAGACTAAAATAAATTCAGGGAAATACGAGCACCCATGTCAAGTCCATGACTTGAAACCTGATTGGCTGGTGATACCACTGTCCTCATAACCATTCAATTCAACCACAAGTTGGTTCACATATGTAGGTGAAATCTGCCGAGCCCATCCTTAGCTATTGCCGCCGTATTTACATATTGTGCTACAACATGCATCTACCATCTGCTAAATTTTTCATGGTTTCATTGGGAATGATTTAGGAATGAAATCCCTTACTGATTCTTTACATAGAAACTGTCACTCTTACATCGTTCCATCGATTCCCTTTATATCTTCAGAAATCAAAGACCAGGATACAAATCCACAATCTATTTGAAGGACAAGAACATATATTCCCATCCCTAATTCGACTACCTGAGACCCTCTTCTCCCCAACCTTCTATTCCAATTCCGGCCCCGGCTCCCAAACTCACGGAGCGACAACAAGACCGACAGATCAGGCACCCTCTTCCGGTTTGCCAACACGAGCACTAACCCCATCTTCTGTCTCATCTACACAAAACATTACAAATATAGAGGTATATACCCTGAGCATAAACCCCGGGCATATACTTAGGCATAATCCCCTGGCTACATTACTTCTTCGAACACACGATAATGTTAGCTAATCACCCCGGGCGACCGCGATAAAGTTGCTTTTTGTCGCGGCGTGAATGAGTAGGCCATCGGGAATCAAATGGTGATAACGTTAGCACCATGGGCGGTGCCATCAGCAGCGGTGGTTAGCTGCTAATTAAGTAGCATTTGCCGCAAAAGGTTGGCTTTGTCTTGTGTTAGTTTCTAATCATGTTGCGTGATGGTGTGCGAGAGGTGGATGATTGGTCGTGGCCGTGGGAGCAGCCAAGGAATTCAACGTCGGTTGCCTCATCAACTTGCATTGACAATCATCGTGTGGCTCATGCCACCTGAACTTGGCCTGCTTCCTCGCTGCATTCTTGTCTCCAGATATGGATTGTATCTACTCTCGCTCAGATTCTCACTTTCTCAGACCTGATCTGTATGGAACATGGTACATATTCCATGGCGCTGTCTAGCTACTGAACGACAGTGCTAGGAGCTTTGGTAAGAATTGCGTAAATTTCATGTTTCATACATGAAATTTCCATCCCGCTCAAGGTTCTATACCGCGGTTCTCACAGATTCATAGCGAGGTCGTAGCTAAGTTCTTGAAAGCAATTGCTAGCCATTACTAATCACAATTTAATATTGAGACAGAAAATTATTAGATGTGCATACGACATGAGCCATTCAAGATAAGTGTTGTGTTGCATGTTGTTTTGCAAAAGTAGCTATACCAAATAGCAGAGCTATCGCTAGCTATAATATAAGAGACAAATGACAAAGGGTTTTGAAACTATAGCGGGGCATTCACTACTACGACGGAACATTTGACCATCGCTCAGCGATGTGGGTCCAGAAAAAACCACAACCAAGCTATTAGTGCAGCTATCGCTAGCTATTTATAACATTGTTCGGGATTCAGAAATACAAACCTTTCAGTCACTCTGGAGAACCATGGAGGATGGATCCAAAATTTGGTGAAACCACAGACCGTACTGCTAAGTATGAAAACAACAAAAGAGAAACAAACAGTAGTTGAGGCTAGTGCGTCTCATACCCTCTCAGCTGAAAACTACATCTGGTCAAAGTTCAGAGCCTTTGTGCACGCATTTCTGAAATCCGAACGTTAATGTCATGATGCAAACTCTCGTTAGTTTACACGGTAGGTGCAGAGACCAATAAGTAATCATAGAGTTATTAATTAGCCACCCCCCAATTATAATTAGTAGTGGCAAGCAAACTGTTTTATATTCTCATGAGTTTTTGGCCTTTGTAGCAGCAACATGCTCCACTAGTTCGTCATCGAAAAGTGGCTTGATGTCTTTTTAGCAATGCAATTGGTGTAACCTGTCTTATAGTTTAAGCGGGTAATCCGGCATTTTCTTCAGACCAAATTAACATAGAAAGTTACCCAAAAAACGGTGGTCTAGTCTGAGTGTTACAGTCCCACCAAAATTTTCAGTTTCAAATTCTAAGAACTCTAGACGAAAAGCAAAAGGTCAAGGTTTTTTTTTTTGGAATAGTCATCTCATTTCACTTACATTTGTCATGTCATCATCTTTAGCAAAACCTTTAGGCTGCCTTTCTAGTTTTAATCAAGGTCCCTATAAAAAAATGGTGCTCGAATTTGGAGTTCAGTTAAGATCAGCCATGTAAAGTCGTCACAGAGTTTGTCAAATTGAGCACAAAAAAATGTTTCTTAAAAGAAAGAAGATTAAGCTTCTAAACCCGTACCGCTGCTAGGCCAGTGAATTCTTCACAATTTTCTACGGCTATTTTTCTAGAAACATGGCAACGTAGACATGTACACACAGCACTTGAACAACATCTACCGGAATTGTGGAACTTCAACAATAATGAAGTTACTATTGGCGCCTCGATATCACTGGATGTGTCACCTATAACAAAAAGGACATTCCATCTTGTGATGGCACACATTCTGAAGATACACAGGACGTTGAACCCTTGATTTGATTCCGGGTGGGATTGGGAGTACAGTCACACTACCAAACATAGAAGATATCCTTGATTAGAACACGTTAAGAGAAATTGGAGCTTAAAAAACAAATCTGAAAGATGTAAGGTGAGTCATGTCAGAAGATCTTGGTTTGTCCTACAAGTACAAGCACTAGCCGTTTCTGAATTGAAAACCCAGAGCAAACCAAAACAAAGCATCTGCCATTGCGCGTCACAAAAATGTGCATCACACTGCAGTTATGTATTACAAAAATGTGTAACACACTGATCAATGTTCTAGTTCCTGAAAAAAAAATTAGCTCATCACTAGTGAGAACACAAGACTTGACCAAGCATCTTTTTTGGGACGTGGAGCACATGATTTGTTTCTGCATCCATCTCATGTGAGCATCATAGATCAGTTTTGTTTCTGCATCACTGTGTCAGTGTAATAGATCACGGTGTCAGCATAGTAGATCAGCTTTGTTTCTGCATCTGTTCCATGTGAGCTATTGTGGATTAAGACAAGGTATTCGCCTAACAAAACCAAAGAAAGATTCCAATCTCATCTATATAATAGTTGTATCATGTATGCATTCGTGTTTCTTGCCTTGCGATTCCAGAGCCGTGGTTTCCTCGCTTTTTCTGAATCAGCTATAGCGCGTCCCAAAGCAAGTAACGACATGACGTTCTCTGGAACTAGGTATCAGAGAGCCTGAACCACGCCATGCCAGCCAAACTGAAAGTCGAGCATTGGACAATGTGAATGTGTTACCTGAACATGACATGTTTAAGAGGATGGTTTTGTAATGCACAGTTGCTGGTCAGAAACAAGTTGAAGCAAGTAATGTCGTCACGGAGAGTAATTAAAGATGAAGGAGAGTAATTTAAGCAAGTAATGAAAATTGACTGACGACAACAACACAAAAATTCAGGCAACTGACGTATAGGTGCATAAAGAAACCAAATACATCTAAGAAACCAATACATTTCTAATGATCCAAAATCAACTGAAGCAAGCACTGCTAGTATGACGCCCACAGACGGTAAGGAAACTGTATTTGTCTGCAATGGTACCAAGTTGCCCTCTTATTTATTTATGACTCAGACGATGCCTGATCAACAGTATCCTAAGAAGGGGTGATTTATTCTATCAGACCAGCACTGAGTCCGGGTAACCCCAACAGTTGAGTTGGAGTAGTTCGATGTTTCTGGCCACTATTGCTGATGTCGCATGCTACATGGTAAGGGACCAGGCTTATCATAATCATAAGCAAATGATAATTATAAGCAAATTTAACTAGTGGGTATCGCGTCACGACATGTCACCAACTCTCTGCTCTTCCTCCAACCAACATCTGGCAATGTGCGAGCCTCTCTTACAATAGACGCCAACTTGCTCCAGTTCATCTTTTGTTTGAACTTCGTGCATTTGTTTTCTGAAGTTCGGCACTTGCTACTCGTAAACTAATGCAATGCGACAATAGGTTCCCATGTCTCACTTCCATGTGTCAAGATACCAAACTCACTTACTTGTCCACAGTATTACAGGCAGTGTAGACCATAGAGTCGCATTCTATATGCACAGTGAAGCTTCGATTAAGGGTGACCTTTTACCCATGTTCCAGAATTTGTTTAACAGCGAGTTTCAGTTGTTTAAGTTCAATTTCAGGATAATTACCTTGCTCGCTAAGAAGGAAGAGGCCATGCGGATTGAGCAAATTAGGCGAATTTGCCTGCTTAGTGTTAGTTTTTAAGATTTTTATCAAAGTGGGTACAAATCGACTAACCATGATTGCTCATATTGTTGTTTGACCTACAAAAACTGCCTTCATGCCTAAGGAACACATTCTAGAAGGGTTGGTTGTTTTGCATGAAATTCATTCGAAGAGACTTGGCGGAGTTATCTTCAAAGTGGATTTTGAGAAGGTTTACGATAAAGTTAATTGGCCTTTATTGCAACTGGCTTTATGAATGAAGGGTTTTGACCTTGCTTGGAGGAAGCAGGTTCAGACTTTTGTTCACGGAAGTAGCATGGGGGTCAAGTTGAATGATGATGTTGATCACTTTTTCAGACTCGGAAAGGTTTGCAGTAGGGCGACCATTTGTCCCCAATACTTGTCAATATTGTTGTTGATATGTTGGCAATCCTTATTTGCCTGGCCAAGGAGGAGGGCCACATCTAGTGGAGGGGGGGGGGGGGGGTATCATTCTACAATATCCCGACGACATGAAGCATGATATGGATAAGGCGGTGAATATGATATTGGTGCTATGTCTCTTTGAGCAACTGTCAGGTCTCAAAATTAATTTTCATAAGAGTGAATTGTTTTACTTTGGACGTGCCAAAAAAGAAGAGAACAATTACAAGCAGTTGTTCGATTCTCAGATCGGTAAGCTTCCGTTTACTTATCTCGGTATACCAATTCACCATCGTAAACTTACTAATAAAGAGTGGCAATGTATTGAGTACAGATTTGAAAAGAAGCTAAGTTGTCGGAAAAGTAAACTGATGTCGTACAACAGGCGACCGATCATTGTGAATTCGGTGCTTATGAGTTTGCATCTTCATGCTCTCATTCTTCGAAGTCTCAATAGGAGTGCGGAAAATGCTAGATTTCTATTGTTCTAGATTTTTTTTGGCAGGGTGTTGAACATAAGGCCAAGTATCGCCCTGCGAGGTGGGATATATTGTGTATCTTGAGATCAAGAAAAAATGCTTGCTTAGCTTCGGAGAAAGATGGGATGTGGATTCAGTTTATTGCGTAACAAATATCTACACTCGAAGACTTTACCTTAAGTTACAACATGGCCGAATGACTCACCCTTTTGAAAGGGTTTGATGGGGACAAAAGTTGCTTTCTTTAATAGGGGCAACTTTAAAGTTGAGAATGGCCGAACCACATGAAGCAAAATCTACTCCCATCATATTTTCTGAGGGAGAACTCGCTCCAATTATCCAATCAAACCCTTTGTGATCTAGTCTGCTCTTGTTTTCCACTTCTACTTCTCAAAATCCAAAGCCATTAACTTGAGATATTTTGGGTGTTGAAGACATCATCTTTTGAACACAAGAGAAATGATTTCATCATCAAGCAACCTCTATCTTTTTACTTTTGGAGGGGTGCGCCTCCTATATCGGCTAGGTGTTGCTTGGAAGTCTTCAAAGTTTGTGAAGAACGAAATTCGTATGGACTTGGAGATCGCCTACTTCGTGAAGATCTACCTCAGTGAGGCTACTTCGTGGGCGTACGCCATGGTGGAATAGGTGTGGTTACTCCTTCGTGGACCCTTCGTGGGTGAGTCCTTCGTGGACCTTATTTTCTTCCGTGGAATTTTGCAACCAGGATCCTTGTGATCTTAGATCCTTCGTGGATCGAAGCATCCATCAATGTGGATGTAAGATAGCGCCAACTATCCGAACCCCGGGAAAAATCTTCACCAAGCCAATTGTGTTTGTGATTCTCTCAACTCGACCTCCTTTACTTTGCACTTGCATGTCTTTACTTTCTACTACATATACTCTAGACTTGCATATGTAGGGTGCAGTGGCGGACCCAGGAATAAAATAGAGAGTGTGCACACTCCGTCAAAAAATCTACCTAATACAAGTGTCATGCCATATATGGCAAAAGAATCCATAAATAGCTCAATTCAAGTCTCACAACAATTTAGTTCGGAAAATATATTCCAAATGTGCTCAATTACAATAGGAGTTGTCTTACATTAAAGATACACAGGTAGAAAATTACAACACTAGGTAACTCTATGTTGTTGCATTGCCATGAAAGCATCAACTATGTCATCTTCATTTACTTTCAAGAACACATCTCGTTCAATAAATGTCACTAAGGTATCATTCAAGCGATCATCACTCATACTTCCTCAAATTACTTTTCACTAGATTTAATGCTGAAAATATTCTTTCAAAACTCGTCGTCGCCACCGATAAGACCAATATCAATTTGATGAGTAAGTAGAGCAAATTATAAAGAACATGCTTCTTTGTTTCAACAAGCATAATATAGAACTCACCAATATTGCTTGTATATCTAATAAACCGGTCATCTTGTCTCGTATCATCAATAAAATTGGCAAGTTGGAATTCAAGCCTTTCCAAATCCGTACTTGATATGTCCATGGGATAGAATTTGGCAAGTCTCATTGCCTTGAGTGCATCATAAGAAGCAAATGAATTGAGAGAATTCAAAACCAAGATGCAAATAAGCAACTCCATATTAACCTCATCAAACCGATTGTCAAGCTCTTGAATGATTTGGTCAACGATACCAAGATATACTTCTATTCTATAACGATCATCATTTGTTTGTACTTGATAATATCAGTGTGATCTTCCATGAGCCACATAAGTATCCTCCAACTAAGGAACTTCAGTGTCATGCTTGTTGCAAAATAAGGTCTTCTTTGCAAGAAATTCTTCCCATCCATGAGACCTCATACGTCGCATTCTACTCTTTACCAAACTAACAAGTGTCATTGCATCAACAATATCTTGATCTCTCTTTTGCAAGGATTTGGATAACTCATTTGTTTAGCCAAGAACAACTAGCATCAAGTGAAGATTGAAAACAAAGTCAAATGATTCAAAGGAAAGAGGAACTCCATGTATTCTTGTCCACTCACCTTTTTGTTCAACCCTTTAATCTCCCATTTCATGTTTCTAGCCCCATCATATCCTTGCCCACGTATTTGACTAGGAATCAAATGATGACCTTTAAGCAAAGTTTGAATTGCGTCCTTAAGTGACAATGAAGTTGTACTGGCAACATGAACAACTCCAAGGAACCTCTCACACCCTCTTCCCGATTTATCAACAAAACATATGCAGGGAGAAAGTTGATCTCTGTGAGATGCATGACTAGACTCATCAGCTAGGATTGCATAGTGGTCATCCCCAAGATCTTTGTGACATGCATGACTAGACTCACCAGCTAGGACGAGAGGTACAGGCGGGAGGAGCTCCTCCAAAGCGGCAGTGGCCGTCTGGTCCAGGTCAGTGGCTCGCGGCGCTGGCTCCGGCGATCAATTTCTGGTGGAAAGGAGCTTCGGCGGCCGACGCTACTTCGAATTCAAATGGGCAGACGAGTGGATGAGCACCGAGCTGCGGCACGTGCGCACACTAGTAGAAAAAGGGTCAAATGTTCAGCTCATTTGTCCCGGTTTGTATTTGAGCCGGCAACAATGTGACCAATAGTGCCGGTTCCAACGGCTAGGCGGGCGGCGCTCATTAGTACCGGTTCGTGGTGAACCTTTAGTACCGGTTCGTGCCACGAACCGGTACTAAAGAGGTGGTGGCCTTTAGTACGGGTTGGTGGCTCCAACCGGTACTAAAGACCCCCCCCCCCTTTAGTACGGGTTGGTGGCTCCAACCGTACTAAAGGTGGTGGCCTTTAGTACGGGTTGGTGGCTCCAACCGGTACTAAAGACCCCCCCCCCTTTAGTACCGGTTGGAGCCACCAACCGGTACTAAAGGTGGTGCGCTGCCACCCGCAGTGCACAATGTTTAGTCTCACCTCGCTAGTTGAGAGGAGCTCGCACCGGTTTATAAGCCCCGCCGCGGCTACCGTGTCGAGCTCATCTCTAAGCAGGCCTTTGTGGGCCTATTGCAAGTCTTCTGTCCTGTGGGGCCTACTGGGCCAGACGGGCCTGCATCCTGGCCCAACTAGAGTTTGGGTTTCTAGTCGTATGCAGGCCGTGCCGGCCCAGTAGGCGGGCTGTTTTTGCTTTATTTCAAAAAAAATCAAAAAAATCCACTAACCGGGACTAAAGGTCCCCAAGACCACGGCGCGCCTCGTGCCACGTGGTTGCCCTTTAGCGCCGGTTCGTGCGGAACCGGTACTAAGGGGGGGGACCTTTAGTCCCCACACTTTAGTGCCGGTTACCGAACCGGCACTAAAGGGCCTTACGAACCGGTGCTATAGCCCGGTTCTGCACTAGTGGCATCTTGGTAGGGAACTGGCCGAGCGTGAGAGGGATTAGGTCACATAGCTCTGCCTCTCGCTCTTGCTCGCTCACATGATGGGGAGAACCAGTTGGGCTTGGACCCACTTCAATTTGGGCTGAAACATTATATGATACAAAAAAAAATCTTACAATTCTGGGTGTGCCACGGCACACCAGGCCCACCCGGGCACGGTGCTCATTAGTACTACTATAGAAAAGCATAAAATCTACCAAGAAAATTAAAACTTAGGCAAATAATCTTTTTTAGGCTACTCCCCCCCCCCCCACACACACACACCCCTAGACATACTTATCTATCCTACAAAAGCCTTGTTTTTATGTGTATAAATGATTTAGCGCCATATTATATAAATTTTATAATATATAGCAGATGGAACATAAAACTGACCATAATGTCATAGGTTCGGAGAATTGATCATAACTTGAAATTCATCATCATATAGAAGTGGAAACATCTTTCCTGAAAAGAAAAGAAAAAGAATAAGTGCCAACATCTGAGATATATAGATGATAGAAATAGGAAAATGATAAGAAAACTTACAAACTACTCCCTCCGTTCACAAATATAAGATGTTTTGGGTATTTCAATATTGACTATATAGGGACTGAAATGAATGAACAAACACACTAAAACGTATCTATATACATCTGATTCAGAAAAAAAAGTTAGAACATCTTATACTCCCTCCGTTCCTAAATACGTGTCTTTCTAGGCATTTCAACAAGTGACTACATACGGAGCAAAATGAGTGAATCTACACTCTAAAATATGTCTACATACATCCGTATGTAGTAGTCATTTGAAATGTCTAGAAAGACAAATATTTAGGAACAGAGGGAGTATTTGTGATATTTGTGAACGGAGAGAGTACATTCCTTCATGCATTGAAACGATAAATGGGAACAGCATGGAAAGAAGGCGACCCCTACAGCGATAGATGTACATGAGGTTAGCACTTTAGCTAACTATACGATTGGGCATGAGAAGAGCGAGTGTATCTAATTATAAGAGCGGAAGCACATGAGCAGATCAAAATATCAATCAGACATTAACCTGCGGCTTTGGAACGGAAACAGAGCCTCGGACGCCTGCTGCAAGTAAGAGAAAAGACGGGGCGAAGGATGGACGCCGCCTGATTGCTTGCGCCGTGCTGCCCGTCACGGCCGGCCGCTCCCATCGCCGCCGCGCGCCCGTCCGCACGATCAGGCGATCAGCCTGTGCTCTACCCGATCATAATTGAGGATGGGAGTATTCGATTGAAAAAAGGGGATGGGAGACGCCGTCCCGTGCGTGCTCTGCGCTGCAGGCCTGTTGCATTTCCGAATTGGGCCATGAGAAGGGCCACTGGGCAAGGTCGGGGGGGGGGGGGGGGGGGGGGGGGCGGGGGGGGGGTGGTGCAGGATGGAATAAAAACGGCGTTCCACACCAAGCAGGCTAGATTTTTTTTTTCGAGGCAATCCAAGCAGGCCAGGTACATGATACACAGACTGCTCCTAGTTTTGGGCTCAAATGCTTGACAATCTGTTAGTTTCTTTATATAATTTTTTTCCAGGTATATGTAGATGCCATACACTATATATACTTGTGCATATATTTTTTAGAAAAAATAGTAGGTATTCAACTTTTTTAAGGGTGCCCAGAAAAAGAAGATTTAAGGCTGCCGAGCTCTTTTGGCACAGGCACAACATTGCAACGTTCGTGATCGAGTGCCAACGCAATCCCGATTTGACGTGCTTTGCTCAAAGCTGGGGGCTTAGCACAAGAGTCACCTAGCTGGAGCGCCCCATTTAGCTGTCCGATTTAGGAAACCCTCTGGAAGGATTCGGTTTTATTTTTACTATTTTTTAGTTTTTTCTTAATTCTCAAAAATTCTTCCGAATTTTAAAAGATGTTTGGGATGTTTCAAAAAATATTCAAGTTTCAATTTTTTTGTTCTGAATTTCAATAATGTTTTTTTCTAATATTATTCATATATAAAAATTGTTTGCATTTACAAAATTTGTTCAGAATTTCAAGTAATATTTATTTTTCAAAAATTATCCAGAATTTTAAAAAGTATTGCCATTTCATAAATTTCTTCATCAATTCATGAAAATGCTTGCAAATTTAAAACAATATGCGTGTTTTAAAAATTATTCTCAATTTTAGAAGATATTCAAAATTTACACCAAAGTTTTGTGTTTTTCCAAAAATGCTTGACTTTTCAAATTGTGTTTGTGTATAAAGAAAAATAAATGTGTTTTAAAAAAACTTTTCAATAAATATCTGTGTTTCCCTAAATGTCCACTAATCTGAAAAATGATTGCATTTCAAAATAATTTTCACAATTTAGAAAAACATTATTTCATAAACAAATGAAACAAGAAGAAGAAGAAGAAGAAGAAGAAGAAGAAACTGAACGCTACAGTACTGGCTATAGCAAATCCTATTCGACGCCTATAGCATCCATTAAAGGGCTGCTATCTGAAGCGGAAGTGCATCTCCTTACGGCGCGGTGATTAATAAGATCAGAGATCATATGCTTAGTTTTCATTCTTGGATCATTAGTCACAACTTACGAACCTCGAATGTTGAGGCTCACAATTTTGCTAAACATGGTCTTACTTTAGGGGTTGGCCGCCATGTGTCGTTAGGCCAACCTGAAAACCTACTTTTCGTCCCTGTACAGGTGGTGACGGCATAATAAAGTTTGTCTAAGAAAAAGCATCCATTAAACGGAAAATCATACACGATGCACACCCCATGATTAATTGGGATTGCATATAAATGTTGCACCAGCATTTCTTGTTTGTGCGTAGTTTCATGGTATATGGACTTTTTTCTTTTTTCCTTTTTAGATTTTTTTGTTTTCGTTTTGTTTTACTTATATTTGTTTTTATAACATATTTCATTTATTTTTCAAACTATTTAACATTTTTCATACTAACAAATTTTTTCGAATTTTTTCAACATTTTTTGAATTCGTCAACTTTTTTTAATCATATGACATTTTTCTCAAATAAACAAATGTTTTTCAAATTCGAGGCCTATTTTACAATCCTTGAACTCCTTTCTAAAATAATGAACTTTTTCAAATACAAGAACATTTTCAAATTTCTAAAAGTTTTCAAAATTCAGGAACTTTTAAAATCTATGAACTTTTTTTCAAATTCATGAGCTTTTTTAAATCCATAATGTTTTTTCAAATTCAAAAACTTGCTTTCAAATTCTTGAACTTTCTTCAAATCCACGAAGTTTTTCTCAACACGATGAACTTTTTTGAAATATGCAAAAATTTCATGTCTAAAACATTTTCCAAATTTGTGAAATTTTCCATATTTGTGAACTATTTTTAACTTCATGAACATTTTTTCAAACCTGGTAAGTATTTTTCAAATCCATGAATGTTTTCGAGATTCTTGAATCTTCCTTAAGTCATTGAATTTTTTTCAAATCAAGCACAAAAAACATTTTAAAATTCTTGACTATTTTCTAGCGCATGAAATTTTCAGAAAGTTAATGGTCAATCCATGGCGGTCAACAGGTCAAAAGTCATTGGTTGAATTTCAATTCGTTAGCAGTTGCCACAAAAAAATATTAGCGCTCAATGGAATATTGGGTCAACTGCTCAAACAAAGAAATCTGGCCCAGCAAGAGAGCGAGTAAAAAATACTCTATATACGAAATCACTAATTAAGGAGTGCTCGTTGCAAGAACACTTCACTTTCCCAGATCACGACAAATGACGCATATGCAGCGCGCCACTTGTCGCAACCTGAGAGTTTTCTCTTTTTTCGTAGATTCGTTTATTCAAAATATTTTATCTCTTAAACCGTGCGTCCAAATCTCGAACCGTTTTCAATATTGGATTCCTCGCGTCGAGATTTTCAAAACTAGATCCCATGTTGATAGGTTATGACGAACTCTTTTTTTTCACGAAAAAAACCGGACGAAAAAAACCGGGCAAAAAAACCGAACCGGAAGCACGTTTTTTTTCCTTTCCGAAAGAGGCACACCCGTGCCTCTCGCGAAATCACAACCGTGCCTCTCGTGGAAGCAAAACCGTGACTTTCGTGGAAGGAAAAAAATAAAAAACATATTTTTTTTCGTTTCCGAGAGGCACGGCCGTGACTCTCGCGAAAGCACAACCATGCCTCTCGCGAAAGCAAAACTGTGACTCTCGCGAAAGAAAAAAAAAAACAGAAAACGCGTATTTTTTTTCCTTTTCGAGAGGCACGGCCGTGACTTCCGCATAAGCACAACCATGCCTCTCGCGGAAGCAAAACCGTGACTCTCACGAAAGAAAAAAAACAGAAAAACGCGTTTTGTTTTTCCCTTTCCGAGAGGCATGGCTGTGACTCTCGCGAAAGCACAATCGTGCCTCTCGCGGAAGCAAAACCGTAACTCTCGCGAAAGAAAAAAACAGAAAACGCGTTTTTTTCGTTTTCGAAAGGCACGGCCGTGACTCTCGCTAAAGCATAACCGTGCCTCTCGCGGAATAAAAACCGTGACTTTCGCGAAAGAAAAAAACGCGTTTTTTCGCGCAATTTTTTTTTTGAATTTTTTTTATCAAAAAGCTAAAGAAGACCGGGGAAAAATCAAAACATCGAAAAAATCGAAAAAAAACCGTTTAAAAGACCGAAAACGCGTGCGGAAAAATAAAAATAACAAAATCCGAAAGGAGCGTCCAGAACGCGACACGTGGCGAATGGCTGAGAGCGCGCCAAATGGCGCTGATCGTTGCGAGACTCCCGAAGAAGCACTCATTAACTAGTTGCTCCCCTCTATATATGGATGAGCGAGCGAGCGAACGACCTAGCTGGGCCGCGGCCTGCCACGGTGCCTGTTAGCTCCGGCTAATGTTCGGGCGCTAAAGACATGAATTGGTTGTTACAACGCTCGATGCCCCGGCCCAGTCGGCCCAGTTGGGGAGGCTGACTATTCGCCCACTAACAGTGGCATATAGGAGCTCCTGAGTGCCAAGCCCTCCGTATGTTGATCAGCTTTACGTTTGGTTTCTAAAAAAAATACGGAAATAGTTCAAAACAAACCTTAAAATTGTAGATGAAAACTAAATCGAACCTTGAACTCATAATCTCCGAAATCAACACACCGAACTGTCGATCCTAGTCTATTTTGAACATTAAAAGTGTTCCCGAAGACTTGAGAGTGTTCCCGAAGAGGGATTGTTGACGTGACAGATCAAACCCGGGACTTTGGGCTGTGGTGAGGGAGTTTTTTTTTTGGCAAATTGTCATCGTTTAGCGTGCATCGAGCCGCGATGGGCCAGCCCATTGGTGATTATTGTACCACCAGTTCGCACCAGTTAATATGAAACAAAGAGAAAAGTGTGCCGCAACAATTCGAACATGGGCGCTTCCGCTAGAACTCTGGGATGGTAGCCAGTAGTGTTAACGCGCTGGTGTCTCATTAGACAGCGCGACATATTAATATAAGCTGACAGCAGCGCCAGATCCTGAGAACAAATGTGAAGCATTCTGTTGAAAAAGTGAATATTTTTTAACACGGATATTTTGAAAATTTGTGACCAAAAAGTTTAAACTCTATCATTTTTCAAAAATCAAGAACTTCTTCAAAATTTTGAACATTTTGAAATAACAATATTTGTTGAAAATACGAACAATTTTTGAAAACCTATGAGGTACTGTATCGAACATTTTTTCAAATTTGTGAACATTACAACGCAAACATTTTTTTAAACTTAAAAGAATCGATAACATTTTTTGGAAACACGGACAATTATTAAATACTGGAGGTGGGGTAGCGAACAATTTTTTAAACCCAAACAATTTTCCAAATTTTGACCATTTCCTTAAAACAAGAATATTTTCGAATTTGTACAATTTTTTAAAATTATAACATTTTTGAATTTTGAACTAATTTTTGAATAAGAACAAAAAATAAAGTTCCAAACATTTTTTGAAATTGCGATTTTTTTCAATTCTGAATATTTATCGAAGAAAGGAACATTTTTTGAAAGAATGGTAATGATGTTTTTAAAAATATTAAACATTTATAAAACAATGTTCCTGATGTATACAAAAAAGTAGAACCTGTATGTAAGAAGTAGACATCAAAAAACATGTATTTAAAAAATAATGTTCCTGATGTGTACAAAAAATACGCAATGTGTATAGAAAAATAAAATTGGCATCAAAAAATGTATTTAAAAAAATATTAGTTGTGTATTTGAAAACAGTTAAAAGTGTATTGAAAAATGTACCTAATGTATACAGAAAATGTAGACTTGTGTTTTGATAAAACCCCGAAGAAAACTAAGAAAGAAACAAAATAAGAAAACAAAAAAACAAGAAAACCGGAGAAAAATCATTGCGAAAAAGAAATAGAAACAAAATAAAACAAAAACCCGGAGACAGCCGAAAAAGAAATAGAAGAACCACACTATAACGAAGAAAATCGGTAAAGAAATTGAAAAAACAATAATAATAAAAGAAAAACCCTGAAACAAGCAGCAATCATAACGGGCGATCTAGTCAATGAACCCAGGGTTTGACTTGCCACATCAACGAATACCAGCCAATTGTTCTCAAGATTCAAAATAGACCGGTATCAGAGTGTTCGTGTGCTGATTTCAAGGATCAGAAGTTAGTGGTTCGATTTAGCTTCCGTCTACAATTTCAAGGTTTGTTTTGGACTTTTTTCAAAAAAATAAAAACATGCGAATAATACGGAAATTTTATTCTAAAGTCACAAGGTTACAATCAAGAGGCAATAAATTCTCATAACATGAAGGACATCTGCTCATCCATACTGCAGTACATGACTCGGTACGGCTATAATTTACCATACAATTTGCTACCCTATTTTGAGTCCTACTAAATGTTTTGAAACAAACTCCCTATCATCCATCAAAGATTTAATTGCTACTACTAGATGACCATAGGCCGGTCGGGACATACTATCATCAAAGAGGATCGAAAGTGCAGTATAGGAATCGGATTGCACCCTTACTGGTCGATCAGTATGTTGTGGAGCAAGGGCCATCCCCTACATTATTGGATGTATCTTCGCCTCGACTGTCTCATTGCAATTGAATATATCACGTAAGCAGCAAAGATAATAGATCCATCATTACAACATAAGATCATACCAGCACCTGCCTTGCCATCATCAGTTGAGAAAGATCTATCAACAGACAGCGACCCAAATTGCTAGAGGTGGTGGCCAACGAACAGGAGTCGCGGTCTGCTGAATACTAATAGGAATAACCTCCTCCCATGCCAACATCTTCCTTTTTAATATTTCTTCCATACTATAATTCCTCACCAACTGGTATACAAGTACTGTGATTATCCAACTCTTCAACAATCTGAGTAATATCCTCATTCTCTGAATCAAAGCTTAACTCGACACTGGAAGACTGCTCCTTCTCATGAGCAGCTAACTTCTTTTTCTGAGCAGCTTCATAAAGCAATGCTTGAGTAAGTTCTCTTGTTTTAATAGAATTTATAAACCTATCAATGTCCTCCTGTGTACTGCCCAACACTAGACTACTATCTACAGCAGATCAAGAGACTTATAATAACTATTCGGAAATTCCATAGTAACATCAACCGATGACACTTCCTTGTCATGCACAATATCATTGTGAAGTTGCCAAATTCTTCATATAAGTAGAATGATCATATCATGAACCTTATCGTCACATGCCGCAAGCACATGCAGGAGCCACTCTTTACCATTACCTAGTACATCATCAGTTGGCAATGGCCATAACTCTCGTATCCTCTGCCACACGAGTCGTGCATGCAACTAGGGCATGGTAAGAACCTTCCCTCTCCTGGGCCGTGCATCCGACAACAATCAGTGATACCAATGTGTGGGTATAACTTGTTTTGATCAGTGGCAAGAGCACCTAACGCGGCCTTCCAAGATGTAATATACGCATTTTAAAAGGAACTTGAGCACTATGAACACGCAAACGACCATCAACCAAGCCAGGATGAGACGATTCCCTATGGCAAAAAGAAAAGGAATGAGATGATGATTCCGAGCTGAGCCGTGCGAGGAACGACGATCTGGCGCAAGTGCGGCAGAGCTTGTAGTACGCTGTAGCATGGTGATGACTCATGAGTCACTGGCACCGGCACTCCCTCGGTTCGATCCGATCCTTCTGCCGCATATGCGAGGCCTTCCTTCCTCCGGAGAAAAGCGGATTAAAGCGGAAGAGTCGACGAGCCCGCCCACTCGATGAAGGCGCCTGCTTACTTCCGTGCCAAGCAAGTTATTACACACGGGCAGGGGCAGGGCACGGGGGATCCTCTCCATTTTCTCCGTCCAGACGCAGGATCAAAGCTCGTGATGGAAAGCGCCCGGCTAACTTAGC
Organism: Triticum aestivum; assembly: GCF_018294505.1. NCBI lineage: Eukaryota > Viridiplantae > Streptophyta > Magnoliopsida > Poales > Poaceae > Triticum > Triticum aestivum. The sequence continues at coordinate 93,943,217 of NC_057803.1, read as the reverse complement.
CGCATATGCGTGCGCACGCTGCCTTTCTCCCTTTTGCACATCAGCACGTATGGTTGAGCGGAGCCCACTGCGGGCACAGTATACGTGTCCCCTCTTCTTCTTTCTCGCCATCATGCGGAGATGGAAACTAATTGATTGACGCCCACTGATCACGAAAAGGGCATTGTTTCCACTGCCTTCAAATGTACTTGTTGTTCAAAACGAATGAAGAAAAGTTTATGTAAATGAGTTCTCCACAACTGTGGATCCACATTGAGGTGTTCTGTTGATTTTCTTTTCAGAGGAAAGGCCGGCCGTTGAAAATTGCACCGGACACATGCACATTGCTGCGGCGTTCTTCGTACTTCTCAAGCCCGCAATTCCGCCGTTTTAACTTGACACTCTAGTTTGATACAGTACCTTTATTTAGAAAAGAAGGATTACCCCGGTCTTTGCATTTTGGACGATGCATCCAGCCATTTTGTTAATTATTCACAAAGATCTTACAAAGTACTCCCTCCGTTTCAAATTATTTGTCGCAGGTATGGATATATCTAGATGTATTTTTGTTCTAGATACATCCATTTCTGCGACGAGTAATTTGGAACAGAGGGAGTAGTATATCAATTTGTCCAAAGCCACATCTTAGCAACAACTGTCGTTATTCCTAACCACTTGATGAAGGGGTGCCGATAGTCCGAGCCTAATACCAAACATACATCGCACCAAAGCCTAACATCTAAAGCCAGAGTCTCCAACCGAGCCACATACTGGGTTTGGGGTACAAATGGTCCCCGCACTCTCATGTGTCATCACCGCTGTCTTCCACCAATCCATCTTCAGAGCAGAAACTAACACACTGACCTTGCCAGGCCTCTCTGCCATCGACGCCACCATGACGCCAGACAGCGTCCTCCTCCTATGTGAGTCCATCTCCGCGCATCGGGCACTGAGTCTCCACTGCGCCACGCCGCCGAGATCCGCCATCAATGAGTAAGATGAAAGCACCACTCCACCAAAGAAGCCTTTCACTGGTCCCTCGAGCCCGTGTACACTTCCAAGAATGACGCCCCCAAGGGGGAAACGACACCAAAGCGCCGTCGTCATCTAATCTATTGATGTATGGTTTCCCCTATAGATAGCAGATAGAGGTCTGGAACTTTTCCACGGCAATGCCTTCAAGAAGGTAACGGCACAAAAAAGTGCCGCCATCGCCGGTCTTGGCAACAAGCTGAGAACGAGGTTTTCACCCGGATCAGCTTGACGAACCTCCGTCTCGCATCGTGCGCACGGACCACCACCGATCTCCTCCGCCACGGAGCAAGCAAGCCACTCTGGCCAGATCAAATCTGACTGGAGGGCCAACCACGCCCGCAGCAGACCAGCCCACCAAAGCCCTCCACGCCGCCCCCGATCCGAGGTGCCGTAGCGCCATGGCCAGATGCAGCAGCTCCATCACTAGTCATCCGCCGCCGGGAGCGAGCCACCGTCGCGGAGGCTCGGATCTGGGTACGCACTTCTGCTCGCCCGGGAGCCCCGCGCCACCCTCGTGCGCGAGGAGAGGCTCCTCCGCCACCGCAGTCAGCCGCCTAGGATTAGCCCAGCGGCGGCAGAGGTTACGGATGGGATGGGGATAGCCCGACGGGTAAGGTTCAGGCCCCTCGGCCGCCCGCGCGGGGGGAGGGGCGGAGGGGAGTGACGGGATCTGGAGATGGGAGGAGGAGGTAGCTGTCGTGGTTCTAACTCTGACAGTGATGTAGGGGGTGAATATGGAGAGGCTAGATCTTAACTATTGGGAAGTTGTTACACGCGAGGTTTACGAGTTCAGGCCCTTCTCAGAGGAAGTAATAGCCCTACGTCTCGGAGCCCGGAGGCGGTCGACTGGATTATGCGTGTATGGATTACAGGGGTGCGAACCCTTCACACTGAGGAGGGGGGTGGCTTATATAGAGTTCGCCGGACCTCTCCTGCCCTCAGTAATGAAGGGTTTAAGGTACATTTAAGTTTGGGCGTTACTGGTAACGCCCCTAATAAAGTGCTATAATGATCATAAAGACTACTTAACAGCCGACCGTTTGCCTGTGGAGTGACTTTAGGTCTCCTGGCAGTCGAGTGGTTGGCTTCATGGTCGAGTGATAGCTTCTTGGTCGAGTGTCTTGAACCCGTCGAGTGGGATACCTTCAAGTCGATTGAAAGGTGACTTCTTCTAGGGGTGTCCTAGTGTAGGACTCTTTGGTCAGGTCCGTGTCCCTACCCTAGGTACATGTCTTCATCATTAGCCCCCGAATGGATCGAGGTTAGAGTGGGGAAAGAGTTGGGGATCTTTCCGACTGGTTCTTCGGGCTATGTGAGTGCCTCGTTTTGGGTCAACCGTCACGGATGACGTTGCCAACCTTTTTCAGTCGCCTTGATCCATTCCAGGCCTTTCGTCGAGTGAATTTCTTTGTTTGTGACATACCGAGCGCCGGCGTGATCGGGGTCTTCTGTTTTGACAAGGTGTCCTATGGCCCGCGGATGTCGCGGGATTCGGATTTTGGGAAGCGCGCGGGACGGGAGCGGCCGCAGTAATCGGAAGCGATAAAGCGGAAGCTCCTCGATTCCCTCGTCGCCTTTTTCGCCACGTACTACGCGCGCGTCTGCTCCGGGATTTGACTGGATGGCCTGGGCCTACCAGTCAGCCACTCGGAAGCGGTCCCTTATAAATCGCTGATTCGGGGTTTTCAAGCAGTGCGCTCTCTTCTCCTCCTTTCTTCCGCCTCTCCCCCTTCGCAAGTCCTTCCGCCACCTCCGTTCTCGCCCCAGCGCAGCAGGCCCGTGCGAGACTTCGCCGGCGACGATGACGAAGAGCAAGACCTCTGCTCTGGAGCGCGCAAAGAAGGCGGCGGTGGCGGGGAAAGGGAAGAGGTCTGCTCGAGGCGGATCCTCCTCCAGGACCGCTCTGCCCAAAGGTTGGATCCAGGGCGACTGAATGCCATCGGTGCTCCGGCAAGAGGATCTCGATGACATGGTCGAGGGGGGAGTCATTCCCCATGAAGCTGCGCGTCTTCCAGGGGGAGAGATCGAACCTCAACCCCACGACGGTGAGTGCGTGCTCCTAGCCACCCACATCGACCGAGGGTTTTCTCTGCCGCCCCATCCTTTCTTCCGGAGTTTCCTGAATTTCTTCGGAGCGCAGCTCCATCACTTCACTCCCAACTCCATTGTCTACCTTGCTGCTTTCATCTCCATGTGTGAGGCTTTCTTGGGTTTTCGACCCCATTGGGGACTCTTCAAACACATCTTTACCTGTCGTTCTCAATCGGTCAAGAAGGCTAAGTCGAGTGACGAGAGGACGCAGGTGATCCAGCTATGCGGGGGACTGGCGATCCAGACAAGGGGGAAGAGTTGTTTTCCATCTATCACCTTCCCGGAGTCGGTCCGTGGCTGGCAGTCGACCTGGTTCTACTGCAAGGACGAGGCGACCCCCGGACAGTCGACTGGTCTTCCTCCTTTTTCCCTCGACCGAGCCGAGAAGCCTGCCTCTCTGAAAATCGCGCCGGAGGAAAAGGCCCAAGTCAAGGTGCTGGCAGGTCGAGTGGTTGAGCTTGTCCGCGAGGGCGTGACTGGTATGGACCTGCTGGAGGTCTTTCTTCAAAGGCGCATCCAACCGCTCCAAGCCCGCGACCATCCGATGTGGCTGTATTCGGGTCTTGACGACACCACTCGGGTCCACCCGGAGGAGGTCACCGACGAGATGGTGGAGGGGTGGCTGTCGAGCATCACGGGGAACAAAGACAACCCCCGAGGAGCCAGGAGGGTAACCCCACTCGACAACTCATATGAGGTGGACCAGGTATGTCTTTGTGCTCCCGACTGATATCTTGTCTTCTGCATTGGTCTTCTTTGAATAAGTCGATTGACTTTCCTCTTGCCTGTTATTTTCCAGCGACCACCGAGATGTACTCGACGCCCAACGGGGCACAGGGGTCGACTGAGGAAGGGGAGGCGAGCGGAGGCGAGAGCGGGGACGACCAAGGCGAGTGGGAGTCCGACGGTGAGGGAGAGGGAGGCAACGACATCTTCTCCAGCGAAGGGGAGGAGGAGGAGGTTGAACCCCCCCACCCGGAGGGGCGATCCAAGCTCACCCACGATCCAGCGCGGGAACATGGCAAGGCGACCGCTCCTGTTGGGCAGTCGTCGAAACGCCCTCGGACCTCTTCTCCTCCGCCGACTGGGAAGGCTCCCAAGCATCCACGAGCGACGCCATCCAAGCCGCCCAAGGCTCTGCCCAAGATGAAGATAGATGTTCCTACCATTTCCGGATAATAATAAGACTTGCTTTCCTTTGTCGACCGTGGACGGATCCTTGGTCGATTCACTGAACCAACTGATTGACTTTCGAGATTTGCAGCGGTGCTACTTCTGAGGTCTCCGCCAGGAACGACGACCAAGAGATGGAGGACGCTGTTACCTCCAACCCTGGTACGATTGCTGATGTCCTGCCTTTGAGTCGACTGAACTTTTATTGCTACTCTGGTCGATTGAATGTTTTCCTTGTAGCTCCTCCTCATGTTATCGACCTCCTGGATGACGACGACGACGGTCCATTGAGAGTGAGGAGGCACAAGAGGGCGTCGGCTGACAAGACCCCCCAATCCGCTCCGGCGTCCGAGGCCGTGGCTTGGGATGGTGGTGACACCACTCGAGCTTCTGTGACCTTCGCCGTTCCTCTGGCGAGTGCGCGGCCCTCGGCGTCGACTGCGGATCCACCTTTGCTTTTTGCTGCGTACCCCGTCCCTGAGGACCAAGCGGCTGCTGCAAAGGAGGCTATACACCAGGCGGGGATCATGATGGAGCAAGTGAAGATGGCTCGGGAGGCCAGCCAAGCAGCCTATGACGCGAGTTCGGCTCTTCAGAGCAACGTCCAGGTCAGTCGACTCAACACTTGGTCTGTTATGATATGCTGTTTGAAGAGTCTCTTTTTCGAAGATCTTTTGTATCTGTATCTGTACACCCACTGGGTGTGTCTGCCAATCCTTTGGTCGAGTGGGGGCACGCTAAGTGCACCCATTGGGTGTAGTCCCCGAGACTACGGTGGACTGCTGGCAGTCGACTGTAGTCTTTACATTGTGTTGCTGTAGCTATATTTCTTCACTCGGTTTTTTTTGGTCGAACCAGTGGGGGCATGCTGAGTGCACCCACTGGGTGTAGTCCCCGAGACTACTGTCGAATGTTTTTGATTCGGCTGTGGTCTTAGAAACGTCATCATTGTCTCTTAGTTACTCGGGAGCAACTTATCTTGGACGTCTGTCGACTGATTTTCCTTTTTACAGAAATCTTGCGAACTTGTAGCTCGCTATACTGAGTTGGAGAATCAGCAGATCCAGCTCAACCTTAACTTGAAGCTTGCTCAGGAGAATTTGAGGAAGGCGCAAGAAGAAGCGAAAGGTATGGCTGGTGAGGTTCTCTATTCTTAACGTGTGGCTTTTCTTTCTTCTCCATTCTTGATGTTGGTTCCACTCGACGCGCCACAGATAAACTGGAGGAAGCTCTGAAGAAGAAAGACCAAGACCTTGCAGAGGCACAGAAGGAGGCCTCAAGCAAAACGAAGCTTGCAGAGGAGAAATTGGCTTCGGTCGGAGCTCTTGAACAGGAGAACTCCAGACTGAAAACCGCTCTCGAGACAGCTAATCGAGATGCCAGTCGACTGAAGAAGGAGAAGATGGCTCTGCACGACAAGGCGGGTGAGCTGGTGGGGAAGGTAAAAGATCTGGAAGCTTATCTCGGTGGACTTGCCAAGAAGTTGTTCGTCATGCTCGAAGGTAATTACTCTGCCCCGACTGTCTTGCAGTTTGCCGAGCCTGCGTAGGGCCACTGTCTTACTCTTGAATCGTGTTTGCAGAATTCTGTCAGAACTTTGAAGAGGAGACCAATCGAGTGGAGCCAAGCTTGGACCCTGTTAACTCTCTTGTGAAGGACGAGGCTGCCATGAACGTGCTCCGACTGGAGTCTCGTGTGGCCAGCGTCGTTGATCATCTGGCTCGGCTGAAAGTTGCAATGTCGCGGATCGACACATCACTCTGGCCTAGTACGACGCTTCGGAACGACCTTGAGTCTCTGATGGCTCGACTTAACGAAGTCCCAGGTCGAGTGGCGGAATGGAAGAAATCTTCTGCTAGATGTGGTGCTGATGTTGCTCTATCTCTGGTCCACGTCCATTGCAAGGAGGCGCGAGAAGAAAAGCTGGCGGCCATCCAAGTTGCCAATACCAGGAAGCACAACTTTCAAGACTTCATGGAGACCTTCATCACTGCTGCCACCCGCATTGCCGACGGGATCGACTTGGATGAGTTCGTCGCCCCTTCCAGTCCTCCTCCCGAGGAGTGAAAAACTTTGAATTTACCTCGGGATGCCGAGTGGATTTGTAACCGTTTAAACTCCGCTGAGCTGAGGGCTCGAGTACTTTGAGGTTTGGGACCTTCTGGGCTTTTTCTGAACTTGATTTCTCGTTGGATATCTTCACGGTTTGATTCGTCGAGTGGAACTTGATCTTCACTCGGAATAATCTTGTATTTGCGACGCAGCTCCGAGGGAGAAGGTAGCGGTCGACTTGCGGATTGAGTCGAGTCTTGTACTTAGGCGGGCACTGGGCTGTAGCTAAGCCTCCGAGTGAGAGGTTTCCTCTCCACTCGGTAGGATTTTTAAACACTTAGGCGAGCACTGGGCTGCAGCTAAGCCCCCGAGTGGGAGGTTTGCTCTCCACTCGGTAGGATTTTTTCAAACTTAGGCGAGTGCCAGACTGCAGCTAAGTCTCTAGGTGAGAGAACTTAGGCGAGTGCTGGACTGCAGCTAAGCCCCCGAGTGGGAGGATCGCTCTCCACTCGGTAGGATTTTTTCAAACTTAGGCGAGTGCCAGACTGCAGCTAAGTCTCTAGGTGAGAGAACTTAGGCGAGTGCTGGACTGCAGCTAAGCCCCCGAGTGGGAGGATCGCTCTCCACTCGGTAGGATTTTTCAAACTTAGGCGAGTGCCGGA